>NW_009258115.1:9294316-9296935 GCF_000149755.1 Phytophthora sojae
AGACAGAAGTGGCGGTAGACAGACATAGTCGAAGGCAGTGGACTTCAGCATCTGTAGCTTGACTCGCAGGCCCCGTGTCGGTATTGTAAGTGCGTTCTGGGCACGGTAGGGTGTCTGTAGGTATGGCGGTGTGGTCCACACACGCGTCCCACTGTCTACACGACTCCGAAACGACGCCCGAACACGGCCAAACAGTCTGCAATACCGGTCTGGACACTGCAATGGTGTTGCCACCTTTTTCGCGCGAAAAAGTCGTGTCGCCAAAAATGGAAGTCTCCGACGGGACTCGAACCCGCAATCTCCCGCTTCGTAGGCGGATGCCTTATCCATTGGGCCACGGGGACGCTTCTGACAGGGTACCTCCGCCACAAAGTCCCAACTTTGGGAAAATAACTGCCCCAAAGATTACAGGTCAATTTGACTCGATCTGCCGACGCAAGCGGCCGTACAGCAGTCCTGGCATGTCATTCGACCCATGTCAGGTCATATTGACCGACAAGCGTTGCCTGCAGCAGGCTTTGAAACCCCGGTCTGTTGGCCATACTGGAGGCAAGGTGATAGAGGCGATGATCAAGTCGGCGGCAGTGGCTGAAGGCTGACAGGGGTTGAAGGTGACGTGGTGGGTGGTGTGGGCGTACGAAATGGTGTAGACACTGCTCCACGGTGCAGACAGGCTGTGCACGTCGTCTAGACGTAGACAGAAGAGACAGAAGTGGCGGTAGACAGACATAGTCGAAGGCAGTGGACTTCAGCATCTGTAGCTTGACTCGCAGGCCCCGTGTCGGTATTGTAAGTGCGTTCTGGGCACGGTAGGGTGTCTGTAGGTATGGCGGTGTGGTCCACACACGCGTCCCACTGTCTACACGACTCCGAAACGACGCCCGAACACGGCCAAACAGTCTGCAATACCGGTCTGGACACTGCAATGGTGTTGCCACCTTTTTCGCGCGAAAAAGTCGTGTCGCCAAAAATGGAAGTCTCCGACGGGACTCGAACCCGCAATCTCCCGCTTCGTAGGCGGATGCCTTATCCATTGGGCCACGGGGACGCTTCTGACAGGGTACCTCCGCCACAAAGTCCCAACTTTGGGAAAATAACTGCCCCAAAGATTACAGGTCAATTTGACTCGATCTGCCGACGCAAGCGGCCGTACAGCAGTCCTGGCATGTCATTCGACCCATGTCAGGTCATATTGACCGACAAGCGTTGCCTGCAGCAGGCTTTGAAACCCCGGTCTGTTGGCCATACTGGAGGCAAGGTGATAGAGGCGATGATCAAGTCGGCGGCAGTGGCTGAAGGCTGACAGGGGTTGAAGGTGACGTGGTGGGTGGTGTGGGCGTACGAAATGGTGTAGACACTGCTCCACGGTGCAGACAGGCTGTGCACGTCGTCTAGACGTAGACAGAAGAGACAGAAGTGGCGGTAGACAGACATAGTCGAAGGCAGTGGACTTCAGCATCTGTAGCTTGACTCGCAGGCCCCGTGTCGGTATTGTAAGTGCGTTCTGGGCACGGTAGGGTGTCTGTAGGTATGGCGGTGTGGTCCACACACGCGTCCCACTGTCTACACGACTCCGAAACGACGCCCGAACACGGCCAAACAGTCTGCAATACCGGTCTGGACACTGCAATGGTGTTGCCACCTTTTTCGCGCGAAAAAGTCGTGTCGCCAAAAAAGGAAGTCTCCGACGGGACTCGAACCCGCAATCTCCCGCTTCGTAGGCGGATGCCTTATCCATTGGGCCACGGGGACGCTTCTGACAGGGTACCTCCGCCACAAAGTCCCAACTTTGGGAAAATAACTGCCCCAAAGATTACAGGTCAATTTGACTCGATCTGCCGACGCAAGCGGCCGTACAGCAGTCCTGGCATGTCATTCGACCCATGTCAGGTCATATTGACCGACAATCGTTGCCTGCAGCAGGCTTTGAAACCCCGGTCTGTTGGCCATACTGGAGGCAAGGTGATAGAGGCGATGATCAAGTCGGCGGCAGTGGCTGAAGGCTGACAGGGGTTGAAGGTGACGTGGTGGGTGGTGTGGGCGTACGAAATGGTGTAGACACTGCTCCACGGTGCAGACAGGCTGTGCACGTCGTCTAGACGTAGACAGAAGAGACAGAAGTGGCGGTAGACAGACATAGTCGAAGGCAGTGGACTTCAGCATCTGTAGCTTGACTCGCAGGCCCCGTGTCGGTATTGTAAGTGCGTTCTGGGCACGGTAGGGTGTCTGTAGGTATGGCGGTGTGGTCCACACACGCGTCCCACTGTCTACACGACTCCGAAACGACGCCCGAACACGGCCAAACAGTCTGCAATACCGGTCTGGACACTGCAATGGTGTTGCCACCTTTTTCGCGCGAAAAAGTCGTGTCGCCAAAAATGGAAGTCTCCGACGGGACTCGAACCCGCAATCTCCCGCTTCGTAGGCGGATGCCTTATCCATTGGGCCACGGGGACGCTTCTGACAGGGTACCTCCGCCACAAAGTCCCAACTTTGGGAAAATAACTGCCCCAAAGATTACAGGTCAATTTGACTCGATCTGCCGACGCAAGCGGCCGTACAGCAGTCCTGGCATGTCATTCGACCCATGTCAGGTCATATTGACCGACAAGCGTTGCC
>NW_009258115.1:9301417-9304169 GCF_000149755.1 Phytophthora sojae
GCAGCTTGAACCCCGGTCTGTTGGCCATACTGGAGGCAAGGTGATAGAGGCGATGATCAAGTCGGCGGCAGTGGCTGAAGGCTGACAGGGGTTGAAGGTGACGTGGTGGTGGTGTGGGCGTACGAAATGGTGTAGACACTGCTCCACGGTGCAGACAGGCTGTGCACGTCGTCTAGACGTAGACAGAAGAGACAGAAGTGGCGGTAGACAGACATAGTCGAAGGCAGTGGACTTCAGCATCTGTAGCTTGACTCGCAGGCCCCGTGTCGGTATTGTAAGTGCGTTCTGGGCACGGTAGGGTGTCTGTAGGTATGGCGGTGTGGTCCACACACGCGTCCCACTGTCTACACGACTCCGAAACGACGCCCGAACACGGCCAAACAGTCTGCAATACCGGTCTGGACACTGCAATGGTGTTGCCACCTTTTTCGCGCGAAAAAGTCGTGTCGCCAAAAAAGGAAGTCTCCGACGGGACTCGAACCCGCAATCTCCCGCTTCGTAGGCGGATGCCTTATCCATTGGGCCACGGGGACGCTTCTGACAGGGTACCTCCGCCACAAAGTCCCAACTTTGGGAAAATAACTGCCCCAAAGATTACAGGTCAATTTGACTCGATCTGCCGACGCAAGCGGCCGTACAGCAGTCCTGGCATGTCATTCGACCCATGTCAGGTCATATTGACCGACAAGCGTTGCCTGCAGCAGGCTTTGAAACCCCGGTCTGTTGGCCATACTGGAGGCAAGGTGATAGAGGCGATGATCAAGTCGGCGGCAGTGGCTGAAGGCTGACAGGGGTTGAAGGTGACGTGGTGGGTGGTGTGGGCGTACGAAATGGTGTAGACACTGCTCCACGGTGCAGACAGGCTGTGCACGTCGTCTAGACGTAGACAGAAGAGACAGAAGTGGCGGTAGACAGACATAGTCGAAGGCAGTGGACTTCAGCATCTGTAGCTTGACTCGCAGGCCCCGTGTCGGTATTGTAAGTGCGTTCTGGGCACGGTAGGGTGTCTGTAGGTATGGCGGTGTGGTCCACACACGCGTCCCACTGTCTACACGACTCCGAAACGACGCCCGAACACGGCCAAACAGTCTGCAATACCGGTCTGGACACTGCAATGGTGTTGCCACCTTTTTCGCGCGAAAAAGTCGTGTCGCCAAAAAAGGAAGTCTCCGACGGGACTCGAACCCGCAATCTCCCGCTTCGTAGGCGGATGCCTTATCCATTGGGCCACGGGGACGCTTCTGACAGGGTACCTCCGCCACAAAGTCCCAACTTTGGGAAAATAACTGCCCCAAAGATTACAGGTCAATTTGACTCGATCTGCCGACGCAAGCGGCCGTACAGCAGTCCTGGCATGTCATTCGACCCATGTCAGGTCATATTGACCGACAAGCGTTGCCTGCAGCAGGCTTTGAAACCCCGGTCTGTTGGCCATACTGGAGGCAAGGTGATAGAGGCGATGATCAAGTCGGCGGCAGTGGCTGAAGGCTGACAGGGGTTGAAGGTGACGTGGTGGGTGGTGTGGGCGTACGAAATGGTGTAGACACTGCTCCACGGTGCAGACAGGCTGTGCACGTCGTCTAGACGTAGACAGAAGAGACAGAAGTGGCGGTAGACAGACATAGTCGAAGGCAGTGGACTTCAGCATCTGTAGCTTGACTCGCAGGCCCCGTGTCGGTATTGTAAGTGCGTTCTGGGCACGGTAGGGTGTCTGTAGGTATGGCGGTGTGGTCCACACACGCGTCCCACTGTCTACACGACTCCGAAACGACGCCCGAACACGGCCAAACAGTCTGCAATACCGGTCTGGACACTGCAATGGTGTTGCCACCTTTTTCGCGCGAAAAAGTCGTGTCGCCGAAAAAGGAAGTCTCCGACGGGACTCGAACCCGCAATCTCCCGCTTCGTAGGCGGATGCCTTATCCATTGGGCCACGGGGACGCTTCTGACAGGGTACCTCCGCCACAAAGTCCCAACTTTGGGAAAATAACTGCCCCAAAGATTACAGGTCAATTTGACTCGATCTGCCGACGCAAGCGGCCGTACAGCAGTCCTGGCATGTCATTCGACCCATGTCAGGTCATATTGACCGACAAGCGTTGCCTGCAGCAGGCTTTGAAACCCCGGTCTGTTGGCCATACTGGAGGCAAGGTGATAGAGGCGATGATCAAGTCGGCGGCAGTGGCTGAAGGCTGACAGGGGTTGAAGGTGACGTGGTGGGTGGTGTGGGCGTACGAAATGGTGTAGACACTGCTCCACGGTGCAGACAGGCTGTGCACGTCGTCTAGACGTAGACAGAAGAGACAGAAGTGGCGGTAGACAGACATAGTCGAAGGCAGTGGACTTCAGCATCTGTAGCTTGACTCGCAGGCCCCGTGTCGGTATTGTAAGTGCGTTCTGGGCACGGTAGGGTGTCTGTAGGTATGGCGGTGTGGTCCACACACGCGTCCCACTGTCTACACGACTCCGAAACGACGCCCGAACACGGCCAAACAGTCTGCAATACCGGTCTGGACACTGCAATGGTGTTGCCACCTTTTTCGCGCGAAAAAGTCGTGTCGCCGAAAAAGGAAGTCTCCGACGGGACTCGAACCCGCAATCTCCCGCTTCGTAGGCGGATGCCTTATCCATTGGGCCACGGGGACGCTTCTGACAGGGTACCTCCGCCACAAAGTCCCAACTTTGGGAAAATAACTGCCCCAAAGATTACAGGTCAATTTGACTCGATCTGCCGACGCAAGCGGGGGATCCT
>NW_009258115.1:9307186-9308307 GCF_000149755.1 Phytophthora sojae
CTCCACGGTGCAGACAGGCTGTGCACGTCGTCTAGACGTAGACAGAAGAGACAGAAGTGGCGGTAGACAGACATAGTCGAAGGCAGTGGACTTCAGCATCTGTAGCTTGACTCGCAGGCCCCGTGTCGGTATTGTAAGTGCGTTCTGGGCACGGTAGGGTGTCTGTAGGTATGGCGGTGTGGTCCACACACGCGTCCCACTGTCTACACGACTCCGAAACGACGCCCGAACACGGCCAAACAGTCTGCAATACCGGTCTGGACACTGCAATGGTGTTGCCACCTTTTTCGCGCGAAAAAGTCGTGTCGCCAAAAATGGAAGTCTCCGACGGGACTCGAACCCGCAATCTCCCGCTTCGTAGGCGGATGCCTTATCCATTGGGCCACGGGGACGCTTCTGACAGGGTACCTCCGCCACAAAGTCCCAACTTTGGGAAAATAACTGCCCCAAAGATTACAGGTCAATTTGACTCGATCTGCCGACGCAAGCGGCCGTACAGCAGTCCTGGCATGTCATTCGACCCATGTCAGGTCATATTGACCGACAAGCGTTGCCTGCAGCAGGCTTTGAAACCCCGGTCTGTTGGCCATACTGGAGGCAAGGTGATAGAGGCGATGATCAAGTCGGCGGCAGTGGCTGAAGGCTGACAGGGGTTGAAGGTGACGTGGTGGGTGGTGTGGGCGTACGAAATGGTGTAGACACTGCTCCACGGTGCAGACAGGCTGTGCACGTCGTCTAGACGTAGACAGAAGAGACAGAAGTGGCGGTAGACAGACATAGTCGAAGGCAGTGGACTTCAGCATCTGTAGCTTGACTCGCAGGCCCCGTGTCGGTATTGTAAGTGCGTTCTGGGCACGGTAGGGTGTCTGTAGGTATGGCGGTGTGGTCCACACACGCGTCCCACTGTCTACACGACTCCGAAACGACGCCCGAACACGGCCAAACAGTCTGCAATACCGGTCTGGACACTGCAATGGTGTTGCCACCTTTTTCGCGCGAAAAAGTCGTGTCGCCAAAAAAGGAAGTCTCCGACGGGACTCGAACCCGCAATCTCCCGCTTCGTAGGCGGATGCCTTATCCATTGGGCCACGGGGACGCTTCTGACAGGGTACCTCCGCCAC
>NW_009258115.1:9308607-9521850 GCF_000149755.1 Phytophthora sojae
TTTTTCGCGCGAAAAAGTCGTGTCGCCAAAAATGGAAGTCTCCCACGGGACTCGAACCCGCAATCTCCCGCTTCGTAGGCGGATGCCTTATCCATTGGGCCACGGGGACGCTTCTGACAGGGTACCTCCGCCACAAAGTCCCAACTTTGGGAAAATAACTGCCCCAAAGATTACAGGTCAATTTGACTCGATCTGCCGACGCAAGCGGCCGTACAGCAGTCCTGGCATGTCATTCGACCCATGTCAGGTCATATTGACCGACAAGCGTTGCCTGCAGCAGGCTTTGAAACCCCGGTCTGTTGGCCATACTGGAGGCAAGGTGATAGAGGCGATGATCAAGTCGGCGGCAGTGGCTGAAGGCTGACAGGGGTTGAAGGTGACGTGGTGGGTGGTGTGGGCGTACGAAATGGTGTAGACACTGCTCCACGGTGCAGACAGGCTGTGCACGTCGTCTAGACGTAGACAGAAGAGACAGAAGTGGCGGTAGACAGACATAGTCGAAGGCAGTGGACTTCAGCATCTGTAGCTTGACTCGCAGGCCCCGTGTCGGTATTGTAAGTGCGTTCTGGGCACGGTAGGGTGTCTGTAGGTATGGCGGTGTGGTCCACACACGCGTCCCACTGTCTACACGACTCCGAAACGACGCCCGAACACGGCCAAACAGTCTGCAATACCGGTCTGGACACTGCAATGGTGTTGCCACCTTTTTCGCGCGAAAAAGTCGTGTCGCCAAAAATGGAAGTCTCCCACGGGACTCGAACCCGCAATCTCCCGCTTCGTAGGCGGATGCCTTATCCATTGGGCCACGGGGACGCTTCTGACAGGGTACCTCCGCCACAAAGTCCCAACTTTGGGAAAATAACTGCCCCAAAGATTACAGGTCAATTTGACTCGATCTGCCGACGCAAGCGGCCGTACAGCAGTCCTGGCATGTCATTCGACCCATGTCAGGTCATATTGACCGACAAGCGTTGCCTGCAGCAGGCTTTGAAACCCCGGTCTGTTGGCCATACTGGAGGCAAGGTGATAGAGGCGATGATCAAGTCGGCGGCAGTGGCTGAAGGCTGACAGGGGTTGAAGGTGACGTGGTGGGTGGTGTGGGCGTACGAAATGGTGTAGACACTGCTCCACGGTGCAGACAGGCTGTGCACGTCGTCTAGACGTAGACAGAAGAGACAGAAGTGGCGGTAGACAGACATAGTCGAAGGCAGTGGACTTCAGCATCTGTAGCTTGACTCGCAGGCCCCGTGTCGGTATTGTAAGTGCGTTCTGGGCACGGTAGGGTGTCTGTAGGTATGGCGGTGTGGTCCACACACGCGTCCCACTGTCTACACGACTCCGAAACGACGCCCGAACACGGCCAAACAGTCTGCAATACCGGTCTGGACACTGCAATGGTGTTGCCACCTTTTTCGCGCGAAAAAGTCGTGTCGCCAAAAATGGAAGTCTCCGACGGGACTCGAACCCGCAATCTCCCGCTTCGTAGGCGGATGCCTTATCCATTGGGCCACGGGGACACTTCTGACAGGGTACCTCCGCCACAAAGTCCCAACTTTGGGAAAATAACTGCCCCAAAGATTACAGGTCAATTTGACTCGATCTGCCGACGCAAGCGGCCGTACAGCAGTCCTGGCATGTCATTCGACCCATGTCAGGTCATATTGACCGACAAGCGTTGCCTGCAGCAGGCTTTGAAACCCCGGTCTGTTGGCCATACTGGAGGCAAGGTGATAGAGGCGATGATCAAGTCGGCGGCAGTGGCTGAAGGCTGACAGGGGTTGAAGGTGACGTGGTGGGTGGTGTGGGCGTACGAAATGGTGTAGACACTGCTCCACGGTGCAGACAGGCTGTGCACGTCGTCTAGACGTAGACAGAAGAGACAGAAGTGGCGGTAGACAGACATAGTCGAAGGCAGTGGACTTCAGCATCTGTAGCTTGACTCGCAGGCCCCGTGTCGGTATTGTAAGTGCGTTCTGGGCACGGTAGGGTGTCTGTAGGTATGGCGGTGTGGTCCACACACGCGTCCCACTGTCTACACGACTCCGAAACGACGCCCGAACACGGCCAAACAGTCTGCAATACCGGTCTGGACACTGCAATGGTGTTGCCACCTTTTTCGCGCGAAAAAGTCGTGTCGCCAAAAATGGAAGTCTCCGACGGGACTCGAACCCGCAATCTCCCGCTTCGTAGGCGGATGCCTTATCCATTGGGCCACGGGGACGCTTCTGACAGGGTACCTCCGCCACAAAGTCCCAACTTTGGGAAAATAACTGCCCCAAAGATTACAGGTCAATTTGACTCGATCTGCCGACGCAAGCGGCCGTACAGCAGTCCTGGCATGTCATTCGACCCATGTCAGGTCATATTGACCGACAATCGTTGCCTGCAGCAGGCTTTGAAACCCCGGTCTGTTGGCCATACTGGAGGCAAGGTGATAGAGGCGATGATCAAGTCGGCGGCAGTGGCTGAAGGCTGACAGGGGTTGAAGGTGACGTGGTGGGTGGTGTGGGCGTACGAAATGGTGTAGACACTGCTCCACGGTGCAGACAGGCTGTGCACGTCGTCTAGACGTAGACAGAAGAGACAGAAGTGGCGGTAGACAGACATAGTCGAAGGCAGTGGACTTCAGCATCTGTAGCTTGACTCGCAGGCCCCGTGTCGGTATTGTAAGTGCGTTCTGGGCACGGTAGGGTGTCTGTAGGTATGGCGGTGTGGTCCACACACGCGTCCCACTGTCTACACGACTCCGAAACGACGCCCGAACACGGCCAAACAGTCTGCAATACCGGTCTGGACACTGCAATGGTGTTGCCACCTTTTTCGCGCGAAAAAGTCGTGTCGCCAAAAATGGAAGTCTCCGACGGGACTCGAACCCGCAATCTCCCGCTTCGTAGGCGGATGCCTTATCCATTGGGCCACGGGGACGCTTCTGACAGGGTACCTCCGCCACAAAGTCCCAACTTTGGGAAAATAACTGCCCCAAAGATTACAGGTCAATTTGACTCGATCTGCCGACGCAAGCGGCCGTACAGCAGTCCTGGCATGTCATTCGACCCATGTCAGGTCATATTGACCGACAAGCGTTGCCTGCAGCAGGCTTTGAAACCCCGGTCTGTTGGCCATACTGGAGGCAAGGTGATAGAGGCGATGATCAAGTCGGCGGCAGTGGCTGAAGGCTGACAGGGGTTGAAGGTGACGTGGTGGGTGGTGTGGGCGTACGAAATGGTGTAGACACTGCTCCACGGTGCAGACAGGCTGTGCACGTCGTCTAGACGTAGACAGAAGAGACAGAAGTGGCGGTAGACAGACATAGTCGAAGGCAGTGGACTTCAGCATCTGTAGCTTGACTCGCAGGCCCCGTGTCGGTATTGTAAGTGCGTTCTGGGCACGGTAGGGTGTCTGTAGGTATGGCGGTGTGGTCCACACACGCGTCCCACTGTCTACACGACTCCGAAATGACGCCCGAACACGGCCAAACAGTCTGCAATACCGGTCTGGACACTGCAATGGTGTTGCCACCTTTTTCGCGCGAAAAAGTCGTATCGCCAAAAATGGAAGTCTCCGACGGGACTCGAACCCGCAATCTCCCGCTTCGTAGGCGGATGCCTTATCCATTGGGCCACGGGGACGCTTCTGACAGGGTACCTCCGCCACAAAGTCCCAACTTTGGGAAAATAACTGCCCCAAAGATTACAGGTCAATTTGACTCGATCTGCCGACGCAAGCGGCCGTACAGCAGTCCTGGCATGTCATTCGACCCATATCAGGTCATATTGACCGACAAGCGTTGCCTGCAGCAGGCTTTGAAACCCCGGTCTGTTGGCCATACTGGAGGCAAGGTGATAGAGGCGATGATCAAGTCGGCGGCAGTGGCTGAAGGCTGACAGGGGTTGAAGGTGACGTGGTGGGTGGTGTGGGCGTACGAAATGGTGTAGACACTGCTCCACGGTGCAGACAGGCTGTGCACGTCGTCTAGACGTAGACAGAAGAGACAGAAGTGGCGGTAGACAGACATAGTCGAAGGCAGTGGACTTCAGCATCTGTAGCTTGACTCGCAGGCCCCGTGTCGGTATTGTAAGTGCGTTCTGGGCACGGTAGGGTGTCTGTAGGTATGGCGGTGTGGTCCACACACGCGTCCCACTGTCTACACGACTCCGAAACGACGCCCGAACACGGCCAAACAGTCTGCAATACCGGTCTGGACACTGCAATGGTGTTGCCACCTTTTTCGCGCGAAAAAGTCGTGTCGCCAAAAAAGGAAGTCTCCGACGGGACTCGAACCCGCAATCTCCCGCTTCGTAGGCGGATGCCTTATCCATTGGGCCACGGGGACGCTTCTGACAGGGTACCTCCGCCACAAAGTCCCAACTTTGGGAAAATAACTGCCCCAAAGATTACAGGTCAATTTGACTCGATCTGCCGACGCAAGCGGCCGTACAGCAGTCCTGGCATGTCATTCGGCCCATGTCAGGTCATATTGACCGACAAGCGTTGCCTGCAGCAGGCTTTGAAACCCCGGTCTGTTGGCCATACTGGAGGCAAGGTGATAGAGGCGATGATCAAGTCGGCGGCAGTGGCTGAAGGCTGACAGGGGTTGAAGGTGACGTGGTGGGTGGTGTGGGCGTACGAAATGGTGTAGACACTGCTCCACGGTGCAGACAGGCTGTGCACGTCGTCTAGACGTAGACAGAAGAGACAGAAGTGGCGGTAGACAGACATAGTCGAAGGCAGTGGACTTCAGCATCTGTAGCTTGACTCGCAGGCCCCGTGTCGGTATTGTAAGTGCGTTCTGGGCACGGTAGGGTGTCTGTAGGTATGGCGGTGTGGTCCACACACGCGTCCCACTGTCTACACGACTCCGAAACGACGCCCGAACACGGCCAAACAGTCTGCAATACCGGTCTGGACACTGCAATGGTGTTGCCACCTTTTTCGCGCGAAAAAGTCGTGTCGCCAAAAATGGAAGTCTCCGACGGGACTCGAACCCGCAATCTCCCGCTTCGTAGGCGGATGCCTTATCCATTGGGCCACGGGGACGCTTCTGACAGGGTACCTCCGCCACAAAGTCCCAACTTTGGGAAAATAACTGCCCCAAAGATTACAGGTCAATTTGACTCGATCTGCCGACGCAAGCGGCCGTACAGCAGTCCTGGCATGTCATTCGACCCATGTCAGGTCATATTGACCGACAAGCGTTGCCTGCAGCAGGCTTTGAAACCCCGGTCTGTTGGCCATACTGGAGGCAAGGTGATAGAGGCGATGATCAAGTCGGCGGCAGTGGCTGAAGGCTGACAGGGGTTGAAGGTGACGTGGTGGGTGGTGTGGGCGTACGAAATGGTGTAGACACTGCTCCACGGTGCAGACAGGCTGTGCACGTCGTCTAGACGTAGACAGAAGATACAGAAGTGACGGTAGACAGACATAGTCGAAGGCAGTGGACTTCAGCATCTGTAGCTTGACTCGCAGGCCCCGTGTCGGTATTGTAAGTGCGTTCTGGGCACGGTAGGGTGTCTGTAGGTATGGCGGTGTGGTCCACACACGCGTCCCACTGTCTACACGACTCCGAAACGACGCCCGAACACGGCCAAACAGTCTGCAATACCGGTCTGGACACTGCAATGGTGTTGCCACCTTTTTCGCGCGAAAAAGTCGTGTCGCCAAAAATGGAAGTCTCCGACGGGACTCGAACCCGCAATCTCCCGCTTCGTAGGCGGATGCCTTATCCATTGGGCCACGGGGACGCTTCTGACAGGGTACCTCCGCCACAAAGTCCCAACTTTGGGAAAATAACTGCCCCAAAGATTACAGGTCAATTTGACTCGATCTGCCGACGCAAGCGGCCGTACAGCAGTCCTGGCATGTCATTCGACCCATGTCAGGTCATATTGACCGACAAGCGTTGCCTGCAGCAGGCTTTGAAACCCCGGTCTGTTGGCCATACTGGAGGCAAGGTGATAGAGGCGATGATCAAGTCGGCGGCAGTGGCTGAAGGCTGACAGGGGTTGAAGGTGACGTGGTGGGTGGTGTGGGCGTACGAAATGGTGTAGACACTGCTCCACGGTGCAGACAGGCTGTGCACGTCGTCTAGACGTAGACAGAAGATACAGAAGTGGCGGTAGACAGACATAGTCGAAGGCAGTGGACTTCAGCATCTGTAGCTTGACTCGCAGGCCCCGTGTCGGTATTGTAAGTGCGTTCTGGGCACGGTAGGGTGTCTGTAGGTATGGCGGTGTGGTCCACACACGCGTCCCACTGTCTACACGACTCCGAAACGACGCCCGAACACGGCCAAACAGTCTGCAATACCGGTCTGGACACTGCAATGGTGTTGCCACCTTTTTCGCGCGAAAAAGTCGTGTCGCCAAAAAAGGAAGTCTCCGACGGGACTCGAACCCGCAATCTCCCGCTTCGTAGGCGGATGCCTTATCCATTGGGCCACGGGGACGCTTCTGACAGGGTACCTCCGCCACAAAGTCCCAACTTTGGGAAAATAACTGCCCCAAAGATTACAGGTCAATTTGACTCGATCTGCCGACGCAAGCGGCCGTACAGCAGTCCTGGCATGTCATTCGACCCATGTCAGGTCATATTGACCGACAAGCGTTGCCTGCAGCAGGCTTTGAAACCCCGGTCTGTTGGCCATACTGGAGGCAAGGTGATAGAGGCGATGATCAAGTCGGCGGCAGTGGCTGAAGGCTGACAGGGGTTGAAGGTGACGTGGTGGGTGGTGTGGGCGTACGAAATGGTGTAGACACTGCTCCACGGTGCAGACAGGCTGTGCACGTCGTCTAGACGTAGACAGAAGATACAGAAGTGGCGGTAGACAGACATAGTCGAAGGCAGTGGACTTCAGCATCTGTAGCTTGACTCGCAGGCCCCGTGTCGGTATTGTAAGTGCGTTCTGGGCACGGTAGGGTGTCTGTAGGTATGGCGGTGTGGTCCACACACGCGTCCCACTGTCTACACGACTCCGAAACGACGCCCGAACACGGCCAAACAGTCTGCAATACCGGTCTGGACACTGCAATGGTGTTGCCACCTTTTTCGCGCGAAAAAGTCGTGTCGCCAAAAATGGAAGTCTCCGACGGGACTCGAACCCGCAATCTCCCGCTTCGTAGGCGGATGCCTTATCCATTGGGCCACGGGGACGCTTCTGACAGGGTACCTCCGCCACAAAGTCCCAACTTTGGGAAAATAACTGCCCCAAAGATTACAGGTCAATTTGACTCGATCTGCCGACGCAAGCGGCCGTACAGCAGTCCTGGCATGTCATTCGACCCATGTCAGGTCATATTGACCGACAAGCGTTGCCTGCAGCAGGCTTTGAAACCCCGGTCTGTTGGCCATACTGGAGGCAAGGTGATAGAGGCGATGATCAAGTCGGCGGCAGTGGCTGAAGGCTGACAGGGGTTGAAGGTGACGTGGTGGGTGGTGTGGGCGTACGAAATGGTGTAGACACTGCTCCACGGTGCAGACAGGCTGTGCACGTTGTCTAGACGTAGACAGAAGATACAGAAGTGACGGTAGACAGACATAGTCGAAGGCAGTGGACTTCAGCATCTGTAGCTTGACTCGCAGGCCCCGTGTCGGTATTGTAAGTGCGTTCTGGGCACGGTAGGGTGTCTGTAGGTATGGCGGTGTGGTCCACACACGCGTCCCACTGTCTACACGACTCCGAAACGACGCCCGAACACGGCCAAACAGTCTGCAATACCGGTCTGGACACTGCAATGGTGTTGCCACCTTTTTCGCGCGAAAAAGTCGTGTCGCCAAAAATGGAAGTCTCCGACGGGACTCGAACCCGCAATCTCCCGCTTCGTAGGCGGATGCCTTATCCATTGGGCCACGGGGACGCTTCTGACAGGGTACCTCCGCCACAAAGTCCCAACTTTGGGAAAATAACTGCCCCAAAGATTACAGGTCAATTTGACTCGATCTGCCGACGCAAGCGGCCGTACAGCAGTCCTGGCATGTCATTCGACCCATGTCAGGTCATATTGACCGACAAGCGTTGCCTGCAGCAGGCTTTGAAACCCCGGTCTGTTGGCCATACTGGAGGCAAGGTGATAGAGGCGATGATCAAGTCGGCGGCAGTGGCTGAAGGCTGACAGGGGTTGAAGGTGACGTGGTGGGTGGTGTGGGCGTACGAAATGGTGTAGACACTGCTCCACGGTGCAGACAGGCTGTGCACGTTGTCTAGACGTAGACAGAAGATACAGAAGTGGCGGTAGACAGACATAGTCGAAGGCAGTGGACTTCAGCATCTGTAGCTTGACTCGCAGGCCCCGTGTCGGTATTGTAAGTGCGTTCTGGGCACGGTAGGGTGTCTGTAGGTATGGCGGTGTGGTCCACACACGCGTCCCACTGTCTACACGACTCCGAAACGACGCCCGAACACGGCCAAACAGTCTGCAATACCGGTCTGGACACTGCAATGGTGTTGCCACCTTTTTCGCGCGAAAAAGTCGTGTCGCCAAAAAAGGAAGTCTCCGACGGGACTCGAACCCGCAATCTCCCGCTTCGTAGGCGGATGCCTTATCCATTGGGCCACGGGGACGCTTCTGACAGGGTACCTCCGCCACAAAGTCCCAACTTTGGGAAAATAACTGCCCCAAAGATTACAGGTCAATTTGACTCGATCTGCCGACGCAAGCGGCCGTACAGCAGTCCTGGCATGTCATTCGACCCATGTCAGGTCATATTGACCGACAAGCGTTGCCTGCAGCAGGCTTTGAAACCCCGGTCTGTTGGCCATACTGGAGGCAAGGTGATAGAGGCGATGATCAAGTCGGCGGCAGTGGCTGAAGGCTGACAGGGGTTGAAGGTGACGTGGTGGGTGGTGTGGGCGTACGAAATGGTGTAGACACTGCTCCACGGTGCAGACAGGCTGTGCACGTCGTCTAGACGTAGACAGAAGATACAGAAGTGGCGGTAGACAGACATAGTCGAAGGCAGTGGACTTCAGCATCTGTAGCTTGACTCGCAGGCCCCGTGTCGGTATTGTAAGTGCGTTCTGGGCACGGTAGGGTGTCTGTAGGTATGGCGGTGTGGTCCACACACGCGTCCCACTGTCTACACGACTCCGAAACGACGCCCGAACACGGCCAAACAGTCTGCAATACCGGTCTGGACACTGCAATGGTGTTGCCACCTTTTTCGCGCGAAAAAGTCGTGTCGCCAAAAATGGAAGTCTCCGACGGGACTCGAACCCGCAATCTCCCGCTTCGTAGGCGGATGCCTTATCCATTGGGCCACGGGGACGCTTCTGACAGGGTACCTCCGCCACAAAGTCCCAACTTTGGGAAAATAACTGCCCCAAAGATTACAGGTCAATTTGACTCGATCTGCCGACGCAAGCGGCCGTACAGCAGTCCTGGCATGTCATTCGACCCATGTCAGGTCATATTGACCGACAAGCGTTGCCTGCAGCAGGCTTTGAAACCCCGGTCTGTTGGCCATACTGGAGGCAAGGTGATAGAGGCGATGATCAAGTCGGCGGCAGTGGCTGAAGGCTGACAGGGGTTGAAGGTGACGTGGTGGGTGGTGTGGGCGTACGAAATGGTGTAGACACTGCTCCACGGTGCAGACAGGCTGTGCACGTCGTCTAGACGTAGACAGAAGATACAGAAGTGGCGGTAGACAGACATAGTCGAAGGCAGTGGACTTCAGCATCTGTAGCTTGACTCGCAGGCCCCGTGTCGGTATTGTAAGTGCGTTCTGGGCACGGTAGGGTGTCTGTAGGTATGGCGGTGTGGTCCACACACGCGTCCCACTGTCTACACGACTCCGAAACGACGCCCGAACACGGCCAAACAGTCTGCAATACCGGTCTGGACACTGCAATGGTGTTGCCACCTTTTTCGCGCGAAAAAGTCGTGTCGCCAAAAAAGGAAGTCTCCGACGGGACTCGAACCCGCAATCTCCCGCTTCGTAGGCGGATGCCTTATCCATTGGGCCACGGGGACGCTTCTGACAGGGTACCTCCGCCACAAAGTCCCAACTTTGGGAAAATAACTGCCCCAAAGATTACAGGTCAATTTGACTCAATCTGCCGACGCAAGCGGCCGTACAGCAGTCCTGGCATGTCATTCGACCCATGTCAGGTCATATTGACCGACAAGCGTTGCCTGCAGCAGGCTTTGAAACCCCGGTCTGTTGGCCATACTGGAGGCAAGGTGATAGAGGCGATGATCAAGTCGGCGGCAGTGGCTGAAGGCTGACAGGGGTTGAAGGTGACGTGGTGGGTGGTGTGGGCGTACGAAATGGTGTAGACACTGCTCCACGGTGCAGACAGGCTGTGCACGTCGTCTAGACGTAGACAGAAGAGACAGAAGTGGCGGTAGACAGACATAGTCGAAGGCAGTGGACTTCAGCATCTGTAGCTTGACTCGCAGGCCCCGTGTCGGTATTGTAAGTGCGTTCTGGGCACGGTAGGGTGTCTGTAGGTATGGCGGTGTGGTCCACACACGCGTCCCACTGTCTACACGACTCCGAAACGACGCCCGAACACGGCCAAACAGTCTGCAATACCGGTCTGGACACTGCAATGGTGTTGCCACCTTTTTCGCGCGAAAAAGTCGTGTCGCCAAAAAAGGAAGTCTCCGACGGGACTCGAACCCGCAATCTCCCGCTTCGTAGGCGGATGCCTTATCCATTGGGCCACGGGGACGCTTCTGACAGGGTACCTCCGCCACAAAGTCCCAACTTTGGGAAAATAACTGCCCCAAAGATTACAGGTCAATTTGACTCAATCTGCCGACGCAAGCGGCCGTACAGCAGTCCTGGCATGTCATTCGACCCATGTCAGGTCATATTGACCGACAAGCGTTGCCTGCAGCAGGCTTTGAAACCCCGGTCTGTTGGCCATACTGGAGGCAAGGTGATAGAGGCGATGATCAAGTCGGCGGCAGTGGCTGAAGGCTGACAGGGGTTGAAGGTGACGTGGTGGGTGGTGTGGGCGTACGAAATGGTGTAGACACTGCTCCACGGTGCAGACAGGCTGTGCACGTCGTCTAGACGTAGACAGAAGAGACAGAAGTGGCGGTAGACAGACATAGTCGAAGGCAGTGGACTTCAGCATCTGTAGCTTGACTCGCAGGCCCCGTGTCGGTATTGTAAGTGCGTTCTGGGCACGGTAGGGTGTCTGTAGGTATGGCGGTGTGGTCCACACACGCGTCCCACTGTCTACACGACTCCGAAACGACGCCCGAACACGGCCAAACAGTCTGCAATACCGGTCTGGACACTGCAATGGTGTTGCCACCTTTTTCGCGCGAAAAAGTCGTGTCGCCAAAAATGGAAGTCTCCGACGGGACTCGAACCCGCAATCTCCCGCTTCGTAGGCGGATGCCTTATCCAGTGGGCCACGGGGACGCTTCTGACAGGGTACCTCCGCCACAAAGTCCCAACTTTGGGAAAATAACTGCCCCAAAGATTACAGGTCAATTTGACTCGATCTGCCGACGCAAGCGGCCGTACAGCAGTCCTGGCATGTCATTCGACCCATGTCAGGTCATATTGACCGACAAGCGTTGCCTGCAGCAGGCTTTGAAACCCCGGTCTGTTGGCCATACTGGAGGCAAGGTGATAGAGGCGATGATCAAGTCGGCGGCAGTGGCTGAAGGCTGACAGGGGTTGAAGGTGACGTGGTGGGTGGTGTGGGCGTACGAAATGGTGTAGACACTGCTCCACGGTGCAGACAGGCTGTGCACGTCGTCTAGACGTAGACAGAAGAGACAGAAGTGGCGGTAGACAGACATAGTCGAAGGCAGTGGACTTCAGCATCTGTAGCTTGACTCGCAGGCCCCGTGTCGGTATTGTAAGTGCGTTCTGGGCACGGTAGGGTGTCTGTAGGTATGGCGGTGTGGTCCACACACGCGTCCCACTGTCTACACGACTCCGAAACGACGCCCGAACACGGCCAAACAGTCTGCAATACCGGTCTGGACACTGCAATGGTGTTGCCACCTTTTTCGCGCGAAAAAGTCGTGTCGCCAAAAATGGAAGTCTCCGACGGGACTCGAACCCGCAATCTCCCGCTTCGTAGGCGGATGCCTTATCCATTGGGCCACGGGGACGCTTCTGACAGGGTACCTCCGCCACAAAGTCCCAACTTTGGGAAAATAACTGCCCCAAAGATTACAGGTCAATTTGACTCGATCTGCCGACGCAAGCGGCCGTACAGCAGTCCTGGCATGTCATTCGACCCATGTCAGGTCATATTGACCGACAAGCGTTGCCTGCAGCAGGCTTTGAAACCCCGGTCTGTTGGCCATACTGGAGGCAAGGTGATAGAGGCGATGATCAAGTCGGCGGCAGTGGCTGAAGGCTGACAGGGGTTGAAGGTGACGTGGTGGGTGGTGTGGGCGTACGAAATGGTGTAGACACTGCTCCACGGTGCAGACAGGCTGTGCACGTCGTCTAGACGTAGACAGAAGAGACAGAAGTGGCGGTAGACAGACATAGTCGAAGGCAGTGGACTTCAGCATCTGTAGCTTGACTCGCAGGCCCCGTGTCGGTATTGTAAGTGCGTTCTGGGCACGGTAGGGTGTCTGTAGGTATGGCGGTGTGGTCCACACACGCGTCCCACTGTCTACACGACTCCGAAACGACGCCCGAACACGGCCAAACAGTCTGCAATACCGGTCTGGACACTGCAATGGTGTTGCCACCTTTTTCGCGCGAAAAAGTCGTGTCGCCAAAAATGGAAGTCTCCGACGGGACTCGAACCCGCAATCTCCCGCTTCGTAGGCGGATGCCTTATCCATTGGGCCACGGGGACGCTTCTGACAGGGTACCCCCGCCACAAAAGTCCCAACTTTGGGAAAATAACTGCCCCAAAGATTACAGGTCAATTTGACCCATTCTGGGGGCTGCAGTAGCTTTAGCGTCAGAGGAAGACGTAACAGACTCACAGCGTCTCAGCTTAAGATAGCCCGTTCTAATACCAGAACGTACGAGTCCGTACATCTTACGGACTCCAAGAGTCAACCCTTAACTCTTAACTGTGTGAATCTCAAACTGAATGTATTTTCCTCTAGCGCGTCAAGCCGCCTACGGTGTAAATGTATCCGGTTCACTATCTAGCATAGTGAACCCTATTCATATGCATAATCAGTGGCTCTGAAGCCGTGTACTGATTCTCCTACTGATTTAGGTTAGACAGTGTATAACCACTTCGTTACCCTTCGGGTAACTCTCGTGTAACCCCGTTACACCCTCCCCCACTAAACCGTGGACAAGGGTGTTCACGCTTAACGGTCAACCTCCGGGTCTTGTTCCGTCAAGCCTCGTTCTCTAACGAGTCAATCCACATCGCGTGGACTTCGCTGAGAACTTCTCGGCGCAACGCTCCCTCACATGACTTCAAGCCATAAAGCCTTTTGGTCTTTCGACCGCAGACAGCCTCTCGCGAGATCCGCCTCGGAGCCTTGCCCCTCTCGTGCTGCTGCACTGCGTGCCTCCGCACCTCCGCGAACGCCAGCGCCCGCTCGCACACCCTCGACGCCTTCCAGGCTCTCGGTGTTCGAGTACTTTGCGACGCAATGCCTGAAGCGCAGCTCGCAGCGCGCAAGCCCCAGCTCCCCTCGAGCACCAACCCGCCAGATCATGGATCCTAGGGAACTCTTTTGGTGAAGAGAGCGAAGTGGACGACTCCATGGAGGGTTCTCCGAACCGAGGAGATGCGTCCCCACTCACGCGGCGCTCCCCGAGCGGCGGCGACGCTTCGCTCACACCGTCGACACGCCGTGAAGAAGGCTCGCCAGGGTCAGTTCGACCTCCTGGCCCGCATGCAGGCTCCGACTGCTGCGCCTCCTGCGCCTGCGGCTCTCGCTGTGCCCGCGGCACCTCTGGCGCCGATTCTTCCGCCTGTGCCTGCGGTCCCCGCGTTGATGGTCGCCCTTGACGCCTGCGACTGCGTCCTCGACGACCGCGACCTCCGGGCCTGTGACCTCGTCACCCTCGTGTGGTATCGGGAATTGAAGATTTTCGACGTGATTGCCCCGCCGTCCCGAGAATCAACAAGAGTCGAGGAAAGAGCGGTCAAGCGAGAGACGAAGACGACGGCTTTTGACCGGCGGATGACAGGATTCTCGTTGAAGTGACAGATAGTGGCCGGAGCCTCGTCGGGTCCTACTACAACCCCGAACGAGGCTTCGTGGTACCCACTTTTAGGTACAGATGCATTTAGTTGCGTACTTCGACCGCACTTATTAGTGTGACCGCGATCGTCATTTGATGTGTCCGGGATCGCCCCGTTGCGATCGTTCACACTTCATGTTTGTATAGAGACATAGGAGTAGTCAAAGGATGACCAGAACGAGGCTCCCAGAGCCTCACAAACTCAGTAATAAAAAGACAGTCTTCCCCCAAAGCCAACTAGGGTCAAGTCCGACCTCGGTAAGTGTAGCTAACTTATTGTAGTGCCTGGACACGCCCGGCTGCGTGTCGGGGAGCTTATCGTGCACTGACCGAGAGTTTCCTTGGCAGCGCCAAGAGTTGGCGTGGCCGGAGAGGCAGGAACGGTATTAGAGTATCGTTCGGTATATACTTGTGGGATTAGAGTGTCCCTGAGTGTATTAGTCTACCTACCGATGTTTACCTTGGTCCCCCTGTATAAGGCCTAACACACCGGTACCCTTCCTTTCTGAGGGACTGCAGTGGGGTTGCGCGAAAGCGCTACATAGTATCCTAGCCTTAGCTCGTGGTTAGTGGTACAGGTTTTTGGGTTGACCGAAGATAACCTAAGGTGCACAGAGGCGCTTGCAACCGACCCGGTGTAAGGGATCGTTCCTGGTCTTCAGGTTTTGATCCAATAAGTGCTCACCTTTGCGGGTTAGCGTGTTGTTGGTGTCTCTAATACCTTTTGGTAGAAGAGAATTTTAGTGGTATTACCACACCACACTCGGTGCCTCCATCTGCGCCTTCATCGGGTCCTGGTGCGGCTTGAGCAACCCCACGTAGAAGACGGGGTGCGTCAGCATCTTCTTCAGAAGATTGAGCGTGTACGCAAGGCCCTTCTTGGCCACAACCTTGAAAGGTCCGATGAAACGCGGGCGCAACTTCGTCTTGAAGACGGCTGACACTGCATATGTAGGTATGTTCTTAGCGTTAAGCAGCGCCAGGTCCCCGACCTCATAACTTTCAACATTGCTTCTGCCTCTGGTGTAACAGTGTTACACGCACAAGTGGCTACAGTCACTTGTAACTCTAACAGACACGACGTCTGTTAGAGGTTTGAATGACTTTCTCGACCTTGGTGTAGACACACCAAAGCCTACATACATTTACGACCACCACGACGGGTGGTCCATATAGACTTAGGATTCCTATTGGCTGAAAGCAGCATCTGTTAGCCAATGAGCGACATGCATAGCATTGGAATTCTGCCAACCAACCGTTGGCAGATTCCTAGTTTAGAATATTACATTTAGAGGAAGTCAGAAACATAAAACAAAAATAGCAGTTCTCATTTTAACCTAAAAACATTATCTGGGTCGTTTATTTAGATTAATCTATACTCGGAGGCCCGAGTATAATTAACTCTAAGTTACACTAAGCTACGTTTCCTCACATACACGCGCACACGTGTAAGCTAAAGTAGTGAGCCAAAGTAGGCCCATTACACGTGGTAGCACTTTGTAGTCCGTCCAACGACCGACTACCTGAGTTCGTACGTCACCGCACGAACGCGGAGCTGAGAACCTTCCCATGGATACGGAGGTGTCCATGGAAAGCTCCACTACCCCTGCAACTCACGTTGCACGCGCTGACTGTCCCCACCTGTCGGACCCAGAGTGGGAAGCTCTCCAACGACTGTCAACAGTCATTGGTGAGGCGGCTGTAGCTACGATGCTGCGTACGCTAACGCCGACAGAGCAACACGGTGTTGCTCTGGGTTTCATCCTGAAGGAGCAACGCGATGTTGCTGCTACTACCGCGGTGTCGTCCGGGACGACACCAAGCCCGCAATCACTGAAACTCAATGTGAGCAACTATGTCGGAAGAGAGGGTGAACCTCTCCTCCGTTGGCTTGTCGAACTCGACACAGCCATTGCGGCTCGACGTATCGTCGACCCGTTGTCCAAGGTTGCGTTCGCCATGTCATGCCTTGGCGGACGAGCGAGAAGTTGGGCGTATGGACGCCGACTCTCGGATCCTACGTGCTTCAGCACGTACGAGGGTTTCAAGGAAGAGCTCAGACAAGCGTTTGAGCCCCCGCAAAACGAGTTCCGGTCGAGGGCGGAGTTCCTCGACCTGCAGCAGGGCAAGCACGATGTCCATGCTTACGCTCAGAGAGCACGGTATTTGGTCTCGAACATCGTGACCAATTCGATCGACGAGGCGACCAAGGTCGTCACGTTCATGAAGGGACTGAGAGATGGACCTGTGAAGACTTATCTCTTCCGTGAGTACCCGAGTACTCTCGAAGCTGCAATTACTCTTGCAATACAGGAGGAGTTTAGCCTGCGGCAGGCTAAGCTGCATGCACATGTGCCGAGGCCACAGCCACGCCCGGTAGTGAGGACGGGAGGCCCAGAATCCATGGACCTCTCGAGTGCTGCAACTGCTGGACCCCAGCAGTCGCAGGGAAACAATGTGCGATGCTACCGTTGCGGTAGAGTCGGTCACTTTGCTCGGGAGTGCACGGCCCCCGTGCACCAGCAGGGTGGCTATCGCGGCGGTGCCGGGCACCGTCGCAACCAAACAAAAAACGCTGGACGTCAGTAGGCGCGAGGCGCCCTACTGGTAATGCAGTTCCGCGTGTCGACCTTGGACACGCGACACTGAGGACGGCAGCCCCAGTGAGATTCATTCTCACTGCAAGAACCAAGACGACAAGCCTGACCTTGTCATCCTGAACGTGAACTCGATGAGAACAAGCGGCTCTCTCCGTGCTTTGGTAGATTCTGGCGCGTCGAAGAACTTTGCTCGACTGCGAAGTCTATCAAGGCTTGACTTCGAGGATTTAAAGATACCTCGAAGTATGTTGGAGGTACGACTGGCAACGGGTGCCGTCGTGAAGACCGAGAAGCGCATGGTACGCGTGCGCTTCACGTATGAAGATCGAGAGTTTGTCGAGACCTTTATCGTCCTGGATCTGGACGATAAAGTTGACATTGTATTGGGCATGCCGTGGCTTGCACGGCATGATCCGGTCATCGATTGGGAGAAGCGCACTCTCGTGCGCTTCGGTCGCGACAGCGGAACAGTGAGCGATGGCCCTGTTGCCGCTACGCACGCACCGACAGGCGCGCGCGAACACGCACGCAAGAGCAGCTAGCGTCGGCGTTGCCGCCGACAGCTAATGAAGAAAATGTGTTGATCTCGGAGGTCGACACTCGCTTTTCAGCGAATCAAGAAGAGTCTCCGGCCTCAAGGGGCACGGATGACGCAGGCGAGTCACACGCCTCAGCCGTGGAGGCTGACGCGAATCTGATTGGATCAGGTCTGACCAATAATAAGAGCCAAGGTGACGTAATGCCGTCGACTCCGGGAGTCGATGGCTTGGGTGAATTTGATTCGTCGGCTCGGGGAGCCGACGCACCCTCCGTAACGGGGGTCTCCGCCAATAGCAGGCGTCGAGGTAAGGATGGCGTGTCGACTCCGGGAGTCGACGCTGCAGGCGGCGCGGACGGTTGCAAACGTCCCGCACCGGAAAAACTTGCATGCTGTCGTGCAGCCGGGCTGCACGACGAAGCGCCGGGCGACCAAGCCGGGCTTTAAGTCGCTCGCTCGCGGGATGAACCCGCCGGCGGTACTGAAGAACACCCGCCCACGGCTGGGCCTGGACGAGGTCAAGAGTCATGCGGAGCCGGGCTCCGCAAAACAAGAAGACGGCGCATGCGAAGGTCGCTGCGCAAGTCTCGGCCTGGGGCCCAGACGCTACAAAAAATGTCTGCCGGGCAGACAGAGGCTGAAAAGCCGGACGTCGAGACGTTGAACGTCTTGACGCGTACCTGTGCCGGGTTCCGGTACAGGGAGATGACCCTCGCTAATCCTCCGACGCAAGCGTCGGAGTTGACTTCGCTTCCAGTCACGAGCTGGAAGCGCTTCGCGCGTGACTTGCACGATGGACGCATCGAGCAAATATGCATTCTCTCGGACGCCGAGAGAACGAAGAGCGAGAATGAAGAACTGAGGCAGTTCTTCATGGAGAGCACCACTGAGAGCGAGGACACTCTCAGTGCGAAGACTAAGAAGGAGCGCTTTGAGGAGCAAAGCTGGGACTCGCTGAAGACGAGTCCCTTCTACGAGATTCTACGGGAGCACGCGGACGTGCTTCCGGATCCCTGTGGAGCTTCCGCAGGACAAGGGCATCCAGCACGAGATTGATCTCGTGCCGGGCACGAAGTACTGTGTCACGCGGCAGTGGCCACTACCGCGAGAGCAGGTCAAGGCGATCGACGACTTCTTTGAGAGTCGTCGCAAAGCTGGACAAGTGCGGAATCGAAATCCCCGCACAGTGCTCCGACGTTCTGTGTCAAGAAGCCACAGGGCGGCTGGCGCATCGTTCATGCGTACAACAAGCTGAACGATGCGGCGATACCGGCGCAGACAACGATACCGCGAAAAGATGTCATCATCGATTCGATGGCCAGGAGCACTATCTACAGTGCTCTTGATCTGCGCGATGGGTTCTATCAGATCATCATGTGTGAGAGCGATATCCCTCTCACGGCTGTGAGCACGCCGAGCGGCATGCTCTGGGAGTGGCTAGTGATGCCGCAGGGTCTGAAGAACGCCCCTGCGACCTTCAACAGGTGCGTGACGCACTTGTTGCGCTCGGTGCGCGACTTCGCACCGAGCTACTTCGACGATGTGTTCGTCCACAGCCGGGCTGCGGACGGGATGAGCGATGTTGAGATGCACCAGGTGCATCTCCGGAAGCTGCTTGCGCTCATGCGCAAGCACAAGCTCTATGCGAACCTGAAGAAGTGCATCTTCGGGGCGAGCGAGATACCCGTGCTCGGGTGTCTCGTTGGGAAGAACGGTGTCCGCCCTGACCCTGAGAAGGTCAGAGTGATCAATGAGTGGCCGACGCCGTCGAACGTCAAGGAACTGTGGCAGTTCCTTGGCTTGGCCACGTACTTGTGTAAGTACGTGAAGGACTACGCGGGCATGATACGCCCGCTGTCCCAGCTCCTGAAGAAGGACGCCGAGTGGGTTTGGACTGCTGAGTGTCAGCAGGCCTTCGATGCAGTCAAGCAGGGCTTGAATGAGGCGCCGATCTTGGCGGTGGCCGACCAAGATCGCCCATTCCACGTTGTGTGTGACGCATCCGACTTCGCAATCGGATGTGCGTTGATGCAGCATGATCACGAGGGACGTGATCGTGTGGTCTACTATCAATCGTGTCAGCTGAAGCTAGCTGAGCGCAACTACCCGGTACATGACAAGGAGCTCCTTGTCATGAAGTACGCACTCACGAAGTTCCGAGTGTATCTACTCGGAAGCAAACCGTTCGTGGTCTATACGGACCACGCGTTGATGCTGACAGCTGTGAAGTCGCCGCACATCTCGCAACGGATGGCGAGATGGCTCTCATTCTTCGCAGAGTATATCTTCCGGGTTGAGTACAAACCCGAAAGACTCAATGTGGTGACCGACGCGCTATCGCGTCGACCTGACTACGCCATGACTGATGCCGACGTCAACGCCATTGACGCCATGCGATCGAGCACCCCAACGTCGTCACTGCTGGACGACGTGAAGGTCGCGTACGCGCACGACGCGGACGCGAAGCTCTTGCTGGCGTATGGCTCAGCGCCTTCTGACAAAGCTCGTCAGAAGCTGCCGAAGCATCTTCGTGCTCGTGCACACCGTTATCGGGTGCACGACGGGTTATTACTCTACAGTGCAGTCGACGACAACGCGGACCGCGTTGTCGTGCCCAATGACCATGACCTGCGACTCAGGATCATGTACGAGTATCACGATGCACCGACCGCGGGGCATCCGGGCCGTGAGAAGACATACATTCTTCTCACGCGAGACTTCTACTGGGCCCACCAGTACAAATGGGTGCGCAAGTACGTCCGTGCTTGCGAGGTTTGTCAACGTGTGAAGCCTGCGCCTTTCGCGCAGGCTCCCTTGCAGTCACTGCCGACTCCGTCGGAGTGTTGGCAGTCCATGGCTTCGGACTTCGTGTTCGGTCTTCCCCCGGACAGCCAGGGGAACACGGGCGTAGTGGTCTTTGCCGACCGCTTCAGCAAGATGGTACATCTTGCTGCGGTACCCGCTGAAGTGACTGCGAAGCAGACGGCGCGTCTGTTCGTTGACATGGTGTTCAAACACCATGACATGCCGATCGACATTGTGTCAGATCGAGACCCGCGCTTCACTGCACACCTTTGGCAAGAAGTGTTTACACTTCTTGGGAGTCAACTCGTTCCAACACTGGAGCGAGTGCCTGCCGATGGCGGAGTTCGCCATCAACAACTCGGTGCATGCCTCGACCGGGCATACACCGTTCTACGTGAATGCCATCAGGCACCCACGCCTCCCGAGTCTACTCGGGATGGTGGCTCCTTCCTTAAGTGGGGGAGGATCTCCGACTGCAACCCAGCAGCCGCAGAATGCCGCTGACACTTGCACAGTGTCAGCCGCGACTACGCGCAAGAAGAAGAAGCAGCACACGTATGTGCAGGACACAGACGCCGACAAGAGCAAGAAGAAGAAGAAGAACGGGTCTGTGCAGGGCACAGACACCGCGAAGACGAACGCAGAGGCCGGGCCTACTGCTCTTCGATTCAGCCGAGCTACTGCAGGTATGGCTTCAGCCGTCCGACGTAGAACGTCGGATGGAGGCGCATACTAGATGGTATGTCCAGTGGGTAGGCGTTGCCGCGCCGTGCCAGCACAGTGAACGGCCCGATGAAGCGTGGAGCGAGCTTGCTCGTCCCGAAGTCGGAAACTGCATGTTTAGGCAGGTTTTGAGTTGCTAACAAAACCAATGAACCCTTCTTGAATTCATTAGTGTTGCCCCTACCAACATTGTCTGCGTTCAGCTTCTGTCGGTCGACCGAAGCTGCAATATCGTCTTGGACAAACCGCATGACGGCTTGTCTGCGCTGCACGAAGTTAATTGCGTTTCTAGCAGTAGGCCCGGCCTCTGCGTTCGTCTTCGCGGTGTCTGTGCCCTGCACAGACCCGTTCTTCTTCTTCTTCTTGCGCGTAGTCGGCGTCTGTGTCCTGCACAGACGCGTGCTGCTTCTTCTTCTTGCGCGTAGTCGCGGCTGACACTGTGCAAGTGTCAGCGGCATTCTGCGGCTGCTGGGTTGCAGTCGGAGATCCTCCCCCACTTAAGGAAGGAGCCACCATCCCGAGTAGACTCGGGAGGCGTGGGTGCCTGATGGCATTCACGTAGAACGGTGTATGCCCGGTCGAGGCATGCACCGAGTTGTTGATGGCGAACTCCGCCATCGGCAGGCACTCGCTCCAGTGTTGGAACGAGTTGACTCCCAAGAAGTGTAAACACTTCTTGCCAAAGGTGTGCAGTGAAGCGCGGGTCTCGATCTGACACAATGTCGATCGGCATGTCATGGTGTTTGAACACCATGTCAACGAACAGACGCGCCGTCTGCTTCGCAGTCACTTCAGCGGGTACCGCAGCAAGATGTACCATCTTGCTGAAGCGGTCGGCAAAGACCACTACGCCCGTGTTCCCCTGGCTGTCCGGGGGAAGACCGAACACGAAGTCCGAAGCCATGGACTGCCAACACTCCGACGGAGTCGGCAGTGACTGCAAGGGAGCCTGCGCGAAAGGCGCAGGCTTCACACGTTGACAAACCTCGCAAGCACGGACGTACTTGCGCACCCATTTGTACTGGTGGGCCCAGTAGAAGTCTCGCGTGAGAAGAATGTATGTCTTCTCACGGCCCGGATGCCCCGCGGTCGGTGCATCGTGATACTCGTACATGATCCTGAGTCGCAGGTCATGGTCATTGGGCACGACAACGCGGTCCGCGTTGTCGTCGACTGCACTGTAGAGTAATAACCCGTCGTGCACCCGATAACGGTGTGCACGAGCACGAAGATGCTTCGGCAGCTTCTGACGAGCTTTGTCAGAAGGCGCTGAGCCATACGCCAGCAAGAGCTTCGCGTCCGCGTCGTGCGCGTACGCGACCTTCACGTCGTCCAGCAGTGACGACGTTGGGGTGCTCGATCGCATGGCGTCAATGGCGTTGACGTCGGCATCAGTCATGGCGTAGTCAGGTCGACGCGATAGCGCGTCGGTCACCACATTGAGTCTTTCGGGTTTGTACTCAACCCGGAAGATATACTCTGCGAAGAATGAGAGCCATCTCGCCATCCGTTGCGAGATGTGCGGCGACTTCACAGCTGTCAGCATCAACGCGTGGTCCGTATAGACCACGAACGGTTTGCTTCCGAGTAGATACACTCGGAACTTCGTGAGTGCGTACTTCATGACAAGGAGCTCCTTGTCATGTACCGGGTAGTTGCGCTCAGCTAGCTTCAGCTGACACGATTGATAGTAGACCACACGATCACGTCCCTCGTGATCATGCTGCATCAACGCACATCCGATTGCGAAGTCGGATGCGTCACACACAACGTGGAATGGGCGATCTTGGTCGGCCACCGCCAAGATCGGCGCCTCATTCAAGCCCTGCTTGACTGCATCGAAGGCCTGCTGACACTCAGCAGTCCAAACCCACTCGGCGTCCTTCTTCAGGAGCTGGGACAGCGGGCGTATCATGCCCGCGTAGTCCTTCACGTACTTACACAAGTACGTGGCCAAGCCAAGGAACTGCCACAGTTCCTTGACGTTCGACGGCGTCGGCCACTCATTGATCACTCTGACCTTCTCAGGGTCAGGGCGGACACCGTTCTTCCCAACGAGACACCCGAGCACGGGTATCTCGCTCGCCCCGAAGATGCACTTCTTCAGGTTCGCATAGAGCTTGTGCTTGCGCATGAGCGCAAGCAGCTTCCGGAGATGCACCTGGTGCATCTCAACATCGCTCATCCCGTCCGCAGCCCGGCTGTGGACGAACACATCGTCGAAGTAGCTCGGTGCGAAGTCGCGCACCGAGCGCAACAAGTGCGTCACGCACCTGTTGAAGGTCGCAGGGGCGTTCTTCAGACCCTGCGGCATCACTAGCCACTCCCAGAGCATGCCGCTCGGCGTGCTCACAGCCGTGAGAGGGATATCGCTCTCACACATGATGATCTGATAGAACCCATCGCGCAGATCAAGAGCACTGTAGATAGTGCTCCTGGCCATCGAATCGATGATGACATCTTTTCGCGGTATCGTTGTCTGCGCCGGTATCGCCGCATCGTTCAGCTTGTTGTACGCATGAACGATGCGCCAGCCGCCCTGTGGCTTCTTGACACAGAACGTCGGAGCACTGTGCGGGGATTTCGATTCCGCACTTGTCCAGCTTTGCGACGACTCTCAAAGAAGTCGTCGATCGCCTTGACCTGCTCTCGCGGTAGTGGCCACTGCCGCGTGACACAGTACTTCGTGCCCGGCACGAGATCAATCTCGTGCTGGATGCCCTTGTCCTGCGGAAGCTCCACAGGGATCCGGAAGCACGTCCGCGTGCTCCCGTAGAATCTCGTAGAAGGGACTCGTCTTCAGCGAGTCCCAGCTTTGCTCCTCAAAGCGCTCCTTCTTAGTCTTCGCACTGAGAGTGTCCTCGCTCTCAGTGGTGCTCTCCATGAAGAACTGCCTCAGTTCTTCATTCTCGCTCTTCGTTCTCTCGGCGTCCGAGAGAATGCATATTTGCTCGATGCGTCCATCGTGCAAGTCACGCGCGAAGCGCTTCCAGCTCGTGACTGGAAGCGAAGTCAACTCCGACGCTTGCGTCGGAGGATTAGCGAGGGTCATCTCCCTGTACCGGAACCCGGCACAGGTACGCGTCAAGACGTTCAACGTCTCGACGTCCGGCTTTTCAGCCTCTGTCTGCCCGGCAGACATTTTTTGTAGCGTCTGGGCCCCAGGCCGAGACTTGCGCAGCGACCTTCGCATGCGCCGTCTTCTTGTTTTGCGGAGCCCGGCTCCGCATGACTCTTGACCTCGTCCAGGCCCAGCCGTGGGCGGGTGTTCTTCAGTACCGCCGGCGGATTCATCCCGCGGGCCAGTGACTTTGTGGTGTAGTAGCACGCACAAAATCGTCAGATGTGGCACCCTAGCTACAAACACAACAACAGCCGAGCTAGTCGGCCCTTGTTGGCCTGCGCTGAGATGTCCCCCAGCGGTTCGGCCCTTCCGGGACAGTGATGTCTCGTCCTCGCTGAGACCAAGTTCCCCAAGCCAGTCAATCACGGAAGCCAGCTGAGTTACCTGACTCCGGAATTAGAAATCCCGAGCCCTCCGCCAAAGGACGGACGACGGCCCTCGCGGGCTTTTACGGGTCGCCGAGAGCAAAGGCTTCTCGACTCAGCAATCAGTGCCCGAGACGTACGGGAACACCGGCTCGCAGCGGTGGCGAGACTTTTCCTTCGCGCTTGGCGAGACACGCGCCCAACCCGGGCTGACCTTAATCTCTTGGCGCTACCAGTAAACACCCTACAAGCTATGCCTCTCGGGTGCTGACAGCAGACATAATCCGGCCAGTGCAGGGGCTTACTGGAAGCGCGTGCACGTGTTGTGGACCTAGAAAATTCTGCTCTGTTGTTTGTTATCTCTGTCAGGCGCCCTGACGGGGCGCCTCCACTATTCCTAAGCTCCTATACAAATACCAAATGAAAGTGGGCGGTTTTGGATCTTGGCCGACTCTTCACCGAGCTCGGCGACGCTTGAGCTCGGCTAAGCCGGATAACCTGTCCGGATAACCCCTTGAACTCGGCTGAGCCGGATACGGCGTGTCCGGATAACCTGGCGAACTCGGCTGAGCCGGATAAGGTGCCGGATAACCCAGTGAACCCGGCGGAGCGACCCACGAACTCGGCGGGGCGACTCGTGAACTCGGCAGAGCGACCCGTGAACTCGACTGCGCAACTCCCGGACTCAATTGAGCCTGGTTACCGTATCGGACGGTACATGGTACCGTTTAGCCTGAGATCGGCGGCTTGAACCCCCCATGATCTCTGCTGAGCGTGTCCAGTGCCTTCCTGAACTCGGCTGGGTCTTCATCACTGGGTCTGCTACGTGTCACCAGGTCGGGGCCGGTGTGCCTTGAGTTTCTGACACCATCAGCCGAGTTCAGCGGTCCATCAGCGCATTCTTGCCCACTGAGCTCGGCGGACGGTCATCCCGCCGAGTAGAACTTGGCTCCTGGTACGTTGTTCCACTGCGGCCTTGGAGTGTGACACAAAACTTGATGTTCCCTACACCACACTTCAAGCCCGGCTTGGTTGCCCGGCGCTTCGTCGTGCAGCCCGGCTGCACGACAGCATGCAAGTTTTTCCGGTGCGGGACGTTTGCAACCGTCCGCACCGCCTGCAGCGTCGACTCCCGGAGTCGACACGCCATCCTTACCTCGACGCCTGCTATTGGCGGAGACCCCCGTTACGGAGGGTGCGTCGGCTCCCCGAGCCGACGAATCAAATTCACCCAAGCCATCGACTCCCGGAGTCGACGGCATTACGTCACCTTGGCTCTTATTATTGGTCAGACCTGATCCAATCAGATTCGCGTCAGCCTCCACGGCTGAGGCGTGTGACTCGCCTGCGTCATCCGTGCCCCTTGAGGCCGGAGACTCTTCTTGATTCGCTGAAAAGCGAGTGTCGACCTCCGAGATCAACACATTTTCTTCATTAGCTGTCGGCGGCAACGCCGACGCTAGCTGCTCTTGCGTGCGTGTTCGCGCGCGCCTGTCGGTGCGTGCGTAGCGGCAACAGGGCCATCGCTCACTGTTCCGCTGTCGCGACCGAAGCGCACGAGAGTGCGCTTCTCCCAATCGATGACCGGATCATGCCGTGCAAGCCACGGCATGCCCAATACAATGTCAACTTTATCGTCCAGATCCAGGACGATAAAGGTCTCGACAAACTCTCGATCTTCATACGTGAAGCGCACGCGTACCATGCGCTTCTCGGTCTTCACGACGGCACCCGTTGCCAGTCGTACCTCCAACATACTTCGAGGTATCTTTAAATCCTCGAAGTCAAGCCTTGATAGACTTCGCAGTCGAACAAAGTTCTTCGACGCGCCAGAATCTACCAAAGCACGGAGAGAGCCGCTTGTTCTCATCGAGTTCACGTTCAGGATGACAAGGTCAGGCTTGTCGTCTTGGTTCTTGCAGTGAGAATGAATCTCACTGGGGGCTGCCGTCCTCAGTGTCGCGTGTCCAAGGTCGACACGCGGAACTGCATTACCAGTAGGGCGCCTCGCGCCTACTGACGTCCAGCGTTTTTTGTTTGGTTGCGACGGTGCCCGGCACCGCCGCGATAGCCACCCTGCTGGTGCACGGGGGCCGTGCACTCCCGAGCAAAGTGACCGACTCTACCGCAACGGTAGCATCGCACATTGTTTCCCTGCGACTGCTGGGGTCCAGCAGTTGCAGCACTCGAGAGGTCCATGGATTCTGGGCCTCCCGTCCTCACTACCGGGCGTGGCTGTGGCCTCAGCACATGTGCATGCAGCTTAGCCTGCCGCAGGCTAAACTCCTCCTGTATTGCAAGACTAATTGCAGCTTCGAGAGTACTCGGGTACTCACGGAAGAGATAGGTCTTCACAGGTCCATCTCTCAGTCCCTTCATGAACGTGACGACCTTGGTCGCCTCGTCGATCGAATTGGTCACGATGTTCGAGACCAAATACCGTGCTCTCTGAGCGTAAGCATGGACATCGTGCTTGCCCTGCTGCAGGTCGAGGAACTCCGCCCTCGACCGGAACTCGTTTTGCGGGGGCTCAAACGCTTGTCTGAGCTCTTCCTTGAAACCCTCGTACGTGCTGAAGCACGTAGGATCCGAGAGTCGGCGTCCATACGCCCAACTTCTTGCACGTCCGCCAAGACATGACATGGCGAACGCGACCTTCGACAACGGGTCGACGATGCGTCGAGCCGCAATGGCAGTGTCGAGTTCGACAAGCCAACGGAGGAGAGGCTCGCCCTCTCTTCCAACGTAATTGCTCACGCTGAGCTTCAGCGATTGCGCGCGCGGTGTCGTCCCCGACGACACCGTGGTAGATGAAGCAGCATCTCGCTGCTCCCTCATGATGAATCCCAGAGCAACACCATGTTGCTCTGTCGGCGTTAGCGTACGCAGCATCGTAGCTACAGCCGCCTCACCAATGACTGTTGACAGTCGTTGGAGAGCTTCCCACTCTGGGTCCGACAGGTGGGGACAGTCAGCGCGTGCAACGTGAGTTGCAGGGTAGTGGAGCTTTCCATGGACACCTCCGTATCCATGGGAAGGTTCTCAGCTCCGCGTTCGTGCGGTGACGTACGAACTCAGGTAGTCGGTCGTTGGACGGACTACAAAGTGCTACCACGTGTAATGGGCCTACTTTGGCTCACTACTTTAGCTTACACGTGTGCGCGTGTATGTGAGGAAGCGTAGCTTAGTGTAACTTAGATTTAATTATACTCGGGCCTCCAAGTATAGATTAATCTAAATAAACGATCCAAATAATGTTTTTGGGTTAAAATGAGAACTGCTATTTTTGTTTTATGTTTCTGACTTCCTCTAAATGTAATATTCTAAGATAGGAATCTGCCAACGGCTGGTTGGCAGAATTCCAATGCTATGCATGTCGCTCATTGGCTAAGAGATGCTGCTATCAGCCAATAGGAATCCTAAGTCTCTATAGACCACCCGTCGTGGTGGTCGTAAATGTATGTAGCCTTTGGTGTGTCTACACCAAGGTCGAGAAAGTCTTTCGAACCTCTAACAGACGTCGTATCTGTTAAAGTTACAAGTGACTGTAGCCACTTGTGCGTGTAACCCTGTTACATCTTCACAGGTCCATCTCTCAGTCCCTTCATGAACGTGACGACCTTGGTCGCCTCGTCGATCGAATTGGTCACGATGTTCGAGACCAAGTACCGGGCTCTCTGAGCGTAAGCATGGACATCATGCTTGCCCTGCTGCAGGTCGAGGAACTCCGCCCTCGACCGGAACTCGTTTTGCGGGGGCTCAAACGCTTGTCTGAGCTCTTCCTTGAAACCCTCGTACGTGCTGAAGCACGTAGGATCCGAGAGTCGGCGTCCATACGCCCAACTTCTTGCACGTCCGCCAAGACATGACATGGCGAACGCGACCTTCGACAACGGGTCGACGATGCGTCGAGCCGCAATGGCAGTGTCGAGTTCGACAAGCCAACGGAGGAGAGGCTCGCCCTCTCTTCCAACGTAATTGCTCACGCTGAGCTTCAGCGATTGCGCGCGCGGTGTCGTCCCCGACGACACCGTGGTAGATGAAGCAGCATCTCGCTGCTCCCTCATGATGAATCCCAGAGCAACACCATGTTGCTCTGTCGGCGTTAGCGTACGCAGCATCGTAGCTACAGCCGCCTCACCAATGACTGTTGACAGTCGTTGGAGAGCTTCCCACTCTGGGTCCGACAGGTGGGGACAGTCAGCGCGTGCAACGTGAGTTGCAGGGTAGTGGAGCTTTCCATGGACACCTCCGTATCCATGGGAAGGTTCTCAGCTCCGCGTTCGTGCGGTGACGTACGAACTCAGGTAGTCGGTCGTTGGACGGACTACAAAGTGCTACCACGTGTAATGGGCCTACTTTGGCTCACTACTTTAGCTTACACGTGTGCGCGTGTATGTGAGGAAGCGTAGCTTAGTGTAACTTAGATTTAATTATACTCGGGCCTCCAAGTATAGATTAATCTAAATAAACGATCCAAATAATGTTTTTGGGTTAAAATGAGAACTGCTATTTTTGTTTTATGTTTCTGACTTCCTCTAAATGTAATATTCTAAACTAGGAATCTGCCAACGGCTGGTTGGCAGAATTCCAATGCTATGCATGTCGCTCATTGGCTAAGAGATGCTGCTCTCAGCCAATAGGAATCCTAAGTCTCTATAGACCACCCGTCGTGGTGGTCGTAAATGTATGTAGCCTTTGGTGTGTCTACACCAAGGTCGAGAAAGTCTTTCGAACCTCTAACAGACATCGCATCTGTTAGAGTAATTCACAGGTCGAAGACCTGTGCTTGGCCCCGGCAAAAAACTTGTAACTTTCCAAAACCGGGTACCAAACCGGGTCTCTCTTTCTTAATTTTAATGTTTAAGCTAATATCTGCCGGAATCGGGTACCCGTCGATAACTGCTAAGATTTATGTACATTAATTAATACCAAAGGCTGATACTAATCGTTTATTATTTACCAAAACCTGCATTCAAACACTTACGGACGTTCCAGTACACTATGAGAGCGTCATGGCTTTGCTGAAGGCGTATCAATTTGCGCCATAATCGACCAAGCTTAGCTGAAGATGACTAACATGACTTGTCTAGGTGCAGGCTACATTTTTTTACATGTCAATTTGCTCAATACCCAATCACTCTTAGCCGAAGATGCCCAACTCAACTCGACAGTGACACGAGCATCGTTCGTTTGAATAAGACTTTTTTCCCTCCGTTGAAGCACCCACTTCCAAGGAATTGGCCCATTAGCGTATTTCTCATTCCGAAATTTATCCCCCAAGCCCTCAAATTAAAAGTTTGTTTGTCTGTTTGTTTTGTTTTGTTTTTGAATTGAGGATCATTATTGTCACTTAGCTAACATCCTCAAGTTAAATGGTCAAGATCAGCGCACCATGCGTCTCTCCTTCGTTCCACTACTGCAGCTCTCTCGTCTGGTCGTTAGCACACAACATAGTACGAAAATGAGCACAGTATACCGTACCTGCAAAATGAATGAAATAGCTCTCTCGTTGCTGGCGCCAACGCAGCCATTGGACGCTGACCAGGGTGTTATGTCACCGATGGCCTCATCAGACCAGACAACCTCAATTGGTGACTTTCGGTTCCTGAGAACCCACCACGATAAAGAAGAGCGGGGCTTGCTGGTTACCAGCCTCACAAAAGGTTTGGCTGAAACATCATTTCCGTATCGATACACTTCGATGTGCGCAACTATTTGTTCAATTACGCATTCTCGGGCAGATGCTGCGCCTGCGAAGCAGGCGCACTAGATGCCCACGTTAGAGTCAACTAAAGAGTTGGGCTGGTAGTGCCTTTTTAAAGGATTAAAAACAATACAACTTTGGGATTTACTCAATTATTAATCGTTATCATCGTCCATGAAACTATTGGTCGACCTGTGTACCCTCCCGGAGCAACGCTCCGGGTTGCCTATAAGTGACTGTAGCCACTTGTGCGTGTAACCCTGTTACAGTTGTGGTGTAGGAAACACCAGATTTCGCGCGACCAACTCGGCTGGAGTGGTACACTGTACCGGTAGCCGAGCTAAACCGAGTTCACCAGCTTATCCTGACACCTTATCCGGCTCAGCCGAGTTGGAAGAATTATCCGGATAGCTTATCCGGACCAGCCGAGCTCAAGCGTCGCGGAGCTCAGCGAAGGGCAGGCCGAGATCCAAAACTGCCCACTTTCACTTGGTATTTGTATAGGGACTTAGGGATAACGGAGGCGTCCTTTCAGGGCGCCCGACAGAGATAACAACCAACAGAGCAGAATTTTCTAGGCCTAAAGCACGTGTACACGTTCCGGTAAGTCCCTGCGCGTAGCCGGATTATGTCTGCTGCCGGTACCCGAGAGGCATAAGCTTGTAGGGTACTCGGCTGGCAGCGCCAAGAGATTAAGGTCGGCCTGGGTTGGGCGCGTGTCTCGCCAAGCGCGAAGGAAAAGTCTCGCCACCGCTGCGAGCCGGTGTCCCCGTAGGCCCCGGGCACTGATTGCTGAGTCGAGAAGCCTTTGCTCTCGGCGACCTGTGAAAGCGCTTCGTGCGCCGTCGTCCATCCTTTAGTGGAGGGCACAGGGTTGGGTGAACGGGGACCGTCGAACTCGGCGGTTCTCCGGAGGAGTGATCTTGGTTGGCAGGCCTCGGCGAGGGCCCAGACACCCGCTTTCCCGGTTGGGCCGAACCGCTCGAGGGCAACCCGGCGCAGGCCAACAAAGTCGACCAGCTCGGTTATTGTTGTGTTTGTAGCCAAGTTACCACAACTGACGATTTTGTGCGTGCTGCTGTACCACAATAGCGAACCGACGCCTTCACCGTCTCGAACTCATCTTGTTCAGGCAGACTCTCGAGCAACATTTCGACCATGTCGGAGTCCTCGAGATTGTACTGCAAGATGATCAGCTCTGTTCGTAGGTTGACCATCTTGCGCAGGTGCAAGTTGGCGTCCTCTCCAGGCGTCAGCTTCATGCTCCACAGCTCTGACACGAGACGGCTGATGGTGTGCACCTTGACCGTCTTGTTCACCTTGTTTTCAAACAAGTCGCAGAGAGCGTCTCACATGTCTGATCCAGTTTCTACCTCACGATTCTGATGCAAGATCTCCGGAGGCACGGACGTTCCGATCATCCGCATGATCTTCGTTTGCTTAGTGTCGAAATCTGACTCCTTGTCTTCACTAGTCAGCATCGACTTGGTTAGCGTTCGCTCCACGAACTTCAACAGGTCTTCCTCCTTGACGACCGTGCGCATGGCCCACTTGTAGGTCTGCCAGTCCTTCCCGTCTCAGTTCGTCGGGATGCCTTCCGTGGTGTACTTCATTAGTGTCGCCATCCTAAGCGCCGTTCCGAGAATAGCCTTCCACGTGGAGGACTGTTGCTTGAGCTCAGTACCCTGTTGAGAACTGTACTCAATGCAAGATGGCCGTGCGCTACGAGGAAAAATGAAGACTGTTTAATTAGAATGTTAGCTTGCCCTACTTTTCCAGCTCTACCAACACTGTCCGGCACGAGGCCCTCCTCGTGCTGTACATGCAACGACCTGCTCTGTCTTTCTCTGAAGCTTTCTCCGTCAACGGACCCGCTGGTCCTGCCGTTGCTGGTACCGAGTACGTTGCCGCAGCATCTTAATTTTCTCCTGCAGCTCGCCCGCTGCACCACCGTTGAACCAGGTCTCAATGCAAACCTCAACAAGCTCCAGTTTCGCGGCCCCCTCTATAAATCGATTTCATGTGAGCAGCTAAAACGTCGCGCGCTATCTGTAGTAGATGGCGCGCGACGTTTTTGCGCATGCATGTTACTCGTGCTTCGTGGAATGCTCGACTTTTTCTATCATCTATGCACCCAGTATTGGTCAAATATAACTCACTATTAGCCAATAGCATCTCCACCTACAAATTGAAAAGTTGCAAATTGAAATGCTACGGCGGCATAAGCGCAAGCGTGTACTCACCGCCACGGCGGGCGATGACGAGGAAGAATGGGACGCACCCGCTGATCTCATCGACGACACTCTGGCCTCCATCCAGCTGATGCTAAACCGCAATGCTGACGGCTTTGCTGCCGTTGGTTTACCTTCGATGGTAGTGTGGCACCAACTGTAAGTCATACAATTGCGTTGTGGCAATTGCTGTGCTTCATGTTGGAGCTCATCTCATTCGCTGATGTTACATTCAAAGCTACACCATTTTGCCGAACCGCACGTTTGTTGACCAGAACGTAGGAGGCTTTTCCGATTGGGCCCATCTCCTACCAAGTCATTAACGGTTGACTCACTCAGTTTTGCGTCCTCTGTAGGTGCACCGACTGCGAAGTGTAGGCAAATTGGTGACGTTCAAGATTCCATCGGGGGCAGACGATGTTGCGATTCTGCATGCTGAAGATTACACTGCCGAGGTGGAGAAATACCAGCGCGTATTCCGACAGCAGCTCCATCAGCACCCAGGGGATGAAACTATATCCTCCAAACTGAGCGCGTTGTCTGCTTTCGAGCGAGCACTTCCGCAGCTGACGTCGCTGTCAACTGTTCCATTGAATGCACTGATAACGAAGATGAGGGAGGCGGGGAGTTCCGCAGACGAGCAACAAATTCGAGCGATGGTGGGGTACGTGTTAAGCTATGAATTGGTGTATGACTGAGAAGCCTTACCTGGCGCGTGGTGGTGCTGCTGATGCAACTCGAAGGCGGATTCAACGGCTTGGGTTCCTTTTACCGACAGCCAGGATGGATGACGAGGCCTATTCATTTTCGGTACCTGGAGTTGGAAAACTCGTCACGGCGATCAAGAAGACGCGGACTCAAATTCTGAGCACACTGAAGCGCACGAAGTACAAGGAGACCCACGAACAACAGCTAAAGAAAGCGAAGCTGAAGCATTCGTGCTTCCAACTGAAGTTTCATCTCGCGGACATGGAGGGCTGCGGCCTGATCCGACGCACGAAAGTCACATCGGGTGTTTTGGTCGCAGTAGCCGACAAGTAGTTGTCGACCGATGCTGTTACTAAACGTTGTCAGCAAAAGCATCATTCAGATGAACAATAGCAACCATCGATGCAACAACTGTACTTTCCTTCATCGATGCCTACCTAGTAGGAGAGAAGCGGGTTAAAGCTCAAGTAGATGATCGATGATCGATGATCGATGATCGGAAGGCTGAAAATGCGTGGACATTGCATTTCAGCATTATGTTTTTCCTTGGCCAGAGGTCCACTCTGGCATGCCATAGTGTTGATCGTACATCTACCTAAGCCGCCGACCTTGACCCTGGAACGGGACCACACCCTTGCGATCCTCGCTCTCCTTCATTTCTTCATCTCTTTCCTCCTGCTCTTCACCGTCCATGGCCACTGCTTCACCATTAAGACGATGGCCCACGGAGTTTCTTGGTTTGCTGCCAGTAGTCGAGCCGTTCGTAGCGCTGCTGCCTCCGCCGAGCGAATAGCCCCCGTTGCTGCTTCCTCCCAGTCGAGTACCACCCGACGTAGCACCACCGAACGTGGATGCCTTCCCGCTGAGGGAGTGTCCAGTACCATGGAACGCCTCGTACTTGCGCAGGCGGGCGGAACGGAGCGCGTCTGCGTCTGTTGAACTCTTCTCGCCACTTTTCTTGAGTCGCAGCCCACCAAATCCAGCGCCACCAAGGCGGGTCGGCTTGACGTCTTCTGTCTTCATTGTCGGAACACCTGTCAGCGGCGTATCAAACAAATTGTGTTAGCCCCGGCAGTTCAAAATACAAGCCTGTATTGACAACATCAAACAAACCTCCGTAGGGGATTTCCGAAGGGGCCGCGGGGGGAGCAGCTGCAGCTGCAGACGGAGGCACAGGCGGGACATAGTCCGCAGGGGGCTCGAAATCAACTTCGCAGTCAGTCTCGATAATGCACGCGGCGGGCGTGGGCTTTACCTCGCGAACATCCAACATGTAATTTTTGTTGTTGTACTTGAGGCAAATAGTGTCGCCGATAGTCATACACGAAAACTTTCGAAGCGAGCCCTCCAGTCTGCATGCAGCCACAAAGAGATAATAGTTAGAACACGACACGACCCCCCTATATCAACTGCACTTGCAAACATACACTGCGCGGGGGTTGGAAATGTCGAGGAAGTCCTGCGACTGCGGTCGCAGCTTCACGAACGTCGCCTTTGGCAGCGAAACGTTCTGAATATTCAGAATACCGCCCTCCTTCACAAAAAGGTTTTGCATCATCTAGCCCATTGCACCGACACAAATGATTTCACTCAGCTACAGTTTCGAGCCTCCCACTACCACAACAAGCAGGGAAGACCTACCCAGTACGGCATGTAGCAGCTGCCCTCGGGGGCACTGAACTCCAGCACACCACAGTGCGAGGAGCGCTCCACTCCCTCGTTCGTCACCTTAAACAGCATCGGGTACTCGATGTGCAGACGCGCTGGTCAAAGAAAAATAAAAAAAATGTCAGCGCCTCAACTCTCCTGCAGCTCATCCAACCGACGAAGAGCCGACGTACCCAGCGTCTCGAGAGCAGAAGGCGGGAGCAGGACTACCATAAACACATACACACAATCCACCAACAACTATTGCGTCAATCTCTCGAAGGTTCTCCAGCGTTCTGAGCGACGGAACGCACTCTTGTCTCCATCCTCCAAGTGCGCCTTGTCGCAGAACGACACCGGGTACACCCGGTAGTGCTCGTCGAACCTGCAGATCAACCAAAGGGGGAGACGATGAGAACTCGGCGGTCGTCGCGCCTGCTAATGCCGTAGACTGTCGGACGCACCGCTGCGGGAAGTCGCCGCCGAAGTTGAACTGCAAGCCGAAAGGGTTTCCGTCTCCACCGAAGCCGGCGCCGAACTGTCGTACAGCAGCAGTGGGGGCGTTAGAGCTGCTGCAGGTATCGAGAGCAAGAGCTCGTGGCGCTCGTACCATTGTGTCGAGTGGAGAGGATGCCGCTGGGTCGATCCGCTTGCTACCTGCTGACGTCTCCGTAAATGCGACCAAGGGAGAGAACCTAAAGACATGGTTGCATGTGATTGGCCAAAACCACTGGTCGTTGTAGCCAATCGTAATAAAGATCCGAGTGGCGAGATGGCTACACTGAGTGGCAAGTTGAAGATAAGGAAGGATCGAAGTCGGGTGTCTCTCTATGCCCTCTAATACGCACGCTATTACGTCCGGATGCTGAGACGCAGCTTGCGCCCCTCCTTGGCGAGGGTCTCCGGGCCGTAGTTGTCGATGTAGGCCATGATCTGATCTTCGTCCGCGTCGAGCGGAATCTTGCCCGACTTCAAGTGCTGCAGAGCAACCACAACAGACGCACAACCGTCAGAACAGTTCAAGCAAATGCATACGTATTCTCTGCATCAGGAAGACTTACCCGTGTGACAGCACGACGCAGGTCGGACGTGAAGATGCCGGGGGCCACGCTGTACCGAACGCAGAGCTTCGTTGTGAACTGCTTCGGCAGCAACGCGCCTTGACGCCCCTTCTCAGTGAGCTCGAGACGGTTCTGCTCAACGTACGACTGGTTCCTGTTCTTGCTGGCAAGCTTGGCTTGGTCCAGCTCGTATAGCACGCCCGACAACTCGTCTTCGTCCAGGCGTTGGTTCGACTCGTAGCAGCGTTCGAGGTAGGCGCGCCAGCGGTCCATCTTCTCTTCCATGTTCCAGCTACTCGCAATCTCCTTGTAGATCACCTCTTCGCGGAACTTCGTCATCTCCTCGTCCTCCTGGCGGTTCAAGAGGATCCGGTGAACCAGGTCTTTGCGCTCCTTCGCAAGTGTCGTGTTGGGATCCTCGTACAGAGAGACCGTGTGAAGCTTGCCTCCGAACGAACTGCTAAGGAGGACGAGGCCCTCTGCTGGCGCGATCGGCACACGCACAATACGGTTCGTCACTGTACCAGCATGTCAAAACACAAAGTTAGTAACCAGCCGGATCAAATATTCGATAGACTGCAACAAAGAGGACTTACACAAAGCAGCATCGAACGCAACTCGGGACATGCCCTTCGTCGCCACGGCCAGGGCGCCGCCCACCATGCATCGAATCTGGTTCAGCAGGAAAGCCTGGCCGACAATGTGGACACGCAAGTGTGGCTCGCCGCAGAAATCCGGTACGAGGCTTCCAGAGCAGGAGTAAATCGATCGGCGGTGGCGAGTCAGCAGCTTGCGAGTCAATCCCTCTTCATCTTCAAACTGACTGGACTCCTCGGAGTAGTCGTCAACAGCAGTAGAGTCCTCCGCGTCATCATCATCAACATCCTCTGCTTCGACCACGTCGTCAGCACTGGCCTGGGCCTCGGCAGCATTCCTCTGTTTCTCCATCTTCCACTGCTTCCGCTTTGCCTGCATCTTGTAGAAATACGACCTCGAGCGCGTGAAGTTGTGGAAGTCGTGCACTCCCTCGTAACGACGGAGCGCGCGGCAGAACTCTGCGATCGCTTCGTCCGTGTCAAAGTCCGCTGCATCCGAGCCAATGATGCTGTCCTTCAAGAACGAGAGCGGCATGAAGTACTCGTACTCACGCAGCACGCAGTTCTTGCGCGCCGAGAAGCGCTTGTTCACTCTCGTACACGAGAACACGCGGATGTTGTCGGGCAGCGACGCGTTGAGCGCCTCCGTGAGTCCTCGCACGCGGCCTGAGACTGGGTCCACCTTGTTCTCCTCGTCAATGAGCAGCTTGCCGGAGAACTGCAGCAGCAACCAACAACCAAAACAGACTTAGAATACATTCCGCACTTCCAACACCATAGCGAGCTAGCCCTGGCAGCAGCACGCACCACGATGCAGCCGGCGTGCACGCCCTTGTCCGTGCGACTGCTGCGCGCCCAGTCGATCTTGCCCAGGTCCTCGAAGTTGGACTCGCGCATGGCGCCGGCCTCGAAGATGGCGCGGCGGATCTCGTCCTCGATGGTCTCCACGTTGTCGTTCAGCTGCAGGCCGTGGTAGCCCGTGCCCATGTAGCCGCTCACGATCGCCACCTTGCGCTTGACGAGCTTTTTGCTGGGGGCTGCGGGGTCCGCCCAGCGCCGACCCGACGCATCGTCCAGCCCAGAGGCGGCAGCGAGGCCGCGAAAGAAGCAGCTACGGAGCGCCGGGCGCCGGGCAGGACGCAGCGCGAAGCGGGTCAACATGGCTCCACTTGAACCAGCTTGACCAGCCAGTGGCCAGCCAGCCAGCGCCGCAAAAGTGATGCTCAGCACATAAGCTGTGTACATTGAACTTGGGTTTTGTATCGAGCTTAGTGAGTGCAAGAGAAAAGTTGGTGTGGCGCACACCACTTGGCGGTTTACCCCCCAGCCTTCCGGCAGCTTCACTCGACATTTGTTTGGAAGGCGCCCGAAGCTCCCGACTCCTCCTCTTCCTCGTGAACCATGGCTCTCCGCGTGCTCTCGCAGACTTTCGGCGCCCGCGCTCTCCAGTCGGCCACCCCCGCGGCCCGCCGCGCGGCCTCGCAGCGCCTGTCCTTCTTCTCGACCAAGTACACGCCGCAGCACGAGTACGTGACGCTCAACGGCAAGGAGGGCACCATCGGAATCACCGACTTCGCCCAGAACTCGCTGGGCGACGTCGTGTACGTGGACCTGCCGTCGGTGGGCGACAAGTTCCAGAAGGGGTACGTGCTGCGCTGTGCTGCCACGCTGGACTTGCTGGGCTGGGTATCATTTTTCTAATTCGCCTCGTGTGTTTGGATCTCGCGAAGTGACGCGTTTGGCGCCGTCGAGTCCGTCAAGGCCGCCAGCGACGTGTACACGCCTGTTTCTGGCACGGTCACGGCCGTGAACGAGGTGCGCTATGGTCACTATTTTGTGTGGGGGATTTTATTGCGCTCTAACTGTTGGTGCCTTGCTGCTGCAGGACCTGGCCGAGAGCCCGAACCTTGTGAACGACGAGGCCATGACCGGCGGCTGGTTCATCAAGCTTGAGGTGCGTTGCCGTGCCATAGCTAGCAGTGCCTTAGATAGCCTTTGCTGACTGACGTGTCATTGTTGCAGCTGGACGACGAGTCGGACCTGGACGACCTGCTGGATGAGCCTGCCTACAAGGAGCACTGCGAGAACGAGGAGCACTAAGTCGCTCCCGAGGCTGCTGATCTCCAGCAGCACTGCACAGTAGCTGCTGCAAATTCGCAGCCGTCAATACAATACACCACTTCTCCTGGCCGCTATTTGTCCCTCCATTCATCCTTTGATTACCTTGCAGTTGCCAGAAGCATGATCGCCTTGATGGGATGCCACTGCCAGGCAGCAGCGATGGGAAGCATGACGACGCGGGTGGCGTCACGACATGGGTTGATTCAGAAATGCCGTCCCATGCAAGGTTTTTGTGCTATCAAGACCCGTATATACCGTCCCATACATACTTTCTGCAATGGCTACAGATCCATACTGTGCAAGATGCACGGGATCTCAAGAGCTATGCCGTCCCGTCTCTGACCGCCTTTTGAATTTGAGGCAAAAAATGGCGCCAATCATCAAAAAGGGCACATTAATTCTCACATCGGACCAAATGGACGAGGACGCCAGCGTCAAGGTCTTCTGCCGCGTGCGGCCGCCCAACGAGCGCGAGCGCGGCGTGAAGGCGTCGGCGCTCGGCGGCTCCTTGGGCTTCCTGGCGCGCAGCAGCGCGGCCGCCGCTTCTGGCGCGTCGTTCGCCAAGAAGTGCGTGACGGTGCCGGCCTCGGACGCGGCGCAGCAGACGCTCTTCCTGCACAGCAAGCACGGGCCCGCCAAGACCTTCACGTTCGACCGCGTGTTCGCCGAGAGCGCGACGCAGACGGACGTGTTCCAGGTCGTGGGCGCGCCCATCACGCAGGCCTGCCTCGAGGGCTACAACGGCACCATCTTCGCCTACGGACAGACGGGCTCGGGCAAGACCTTCACCATGCAGGGGCCCGACGACGTCATCGACACGGAGGCGCAGCGCCTCACGCAGGAGCAGCTGGCGCTGCGCGGCCTCGTGCCGCGCGTGATCGACTACCTGTTCGACAACGTCGTGGCCAAGGAGGACGGTCGGACGAACGTGCAGCACACGTTCGCGTGCTCGTTCCTCGAGATCTACAACGAGCGCGTGTACGACCTGCTGGACGGAGGCAGCGCCAAGGACGCGGCGGGGCTGCAGCTCCGAGAGAACGGGCGCAAGGGCGTCCACGTAGAGGGGCTCATCGAGAGCGTAGTCACCAGCTCCAAGAAGGCGGCGGAGCTCATGACGGTCGGGGCCCAGAACCGACGCGTCGGACAGACGTCCATGAACAGAGAGAGCAGTCGCTCGCACAGCGTCTTCATCTTGCAGCTGCAGTCCAAGGAGACGTCGGCGGAAGGCACCAAGATCCGCACGTCGCGCTTCAACTTGGTGGATTTGGCAGGATCCGAGCGACAGCGCAGCACAGACGCAGCAGGCGAGCGGTTGAAGGAGGCGGGCGGCATCAACAAGTCGCTGTCTGCTCTGGGCAATGTCATCATGGGGCTCTCGGAGCAGTCTGTGGGGAAGCACCGCCACGTGCACTACCGCGACTCGAAGCTGACGTTCTTGCTGAAGGACTCGCTGGGTGGCAACTCCAAGACGTTCATGGTCGCCACCATTTCCCCAGCTGAAGACTCCGCGTTTGAGACGCTCTCAACCCTCAAGTTTGCCCAGCGCGCCAAGATGATTCAGAATCGCGCAGTCGTCAATGAAGACTCAGTCGGGAGCGCACTCTTCTTGCAAGAAGAAATCCAGCGACTTCGGCGCCAGCTGCAGCAGGCTCACCAGGAGATCGCTCGTAATATTCCGGGATCGAATTTGCTAGTACAAGGAACAACGCCGTCCGAGGATACGTCGAGTCAAGACGCGGCTACCCCCGCAGTAGGGCCATGCGACCCCGCGATTGATAGTCGTTTTCGCGAGTTGGAGGAATCTTTTGCGACGACCGCCGAAAAGAGTGACAGGCTTCAGCGCTCATGCGAGTATCTGCAGCTTCAGAATGGGAACTTCCAGGCGCTGTGTGAAGAACTTAAGCAGCATATTGCCCATTTAAGAATGATGCTTCGACTGAGAGGACTTGGTGGGCCAGGGGCGCTGGAATACGAGCCTTCAGCCGATGCTATTGAGTGGCGGATGAAGTACGAAGAGATGGAAGAGCGTTTTGTTGAGCTCCAGGACGAGCTGCAGCGCAGTGGAATTGAAGACGCCGGTGTCGCAGGAAAGATGAATAGTGAGGTGGAAAACCTGAACATGATGGTTCTAGCGCTGACGAAACAGCTCGCGTTCGTCCTGCGCGACAAGCACGACTTGCAAGACCGCCTGCTTGAAAATCAATCTGATAAGGACGAAAGTATGACGGACACCTCAGCGCAAGAAGCTGTAAGTGCGGATTTCTCCGCCCGACTGGAAGAAGCGCTGAAGCAACAAGCGAGTGAGTACCAGGCGAAGCTAGACGCTGTCGCATCCACAAGTGTGTGTCTGGAGGATAAGGCCGCTGAGGTGGCTTTAGAGCTTCAACAGATCAGGGAACGCGAGGCTTCTTGGTCTGTTCGGCAGCATGATCTCGAACGACAACTCGTAGATTCGAAAGAAGCTCTACAGCGCTCTGAGGTAGCACACTCTGCGACTCGGGATTTGGTTGTTCAGGAGAAAGTCAAGGTGGAGAAGTTGGAGGTACAACTTGAGCGATCACGTGAGGCTGTTCGTCTAGAGTTCGAGGCTGCCTTGGCTGATTCAGCAACTACAAACCGCAACCTTGAAGACTCCAAGAAGCACTTGCAGCATGAGCTTACTGCAGCCACTGCTGATCTTCAACAGCGGGAGCACCAACTTCTAGAAGCAGAAACAGCACTTGCCCAGCTGAAGTCGGATATGGTTCGAGTTGAAGAAGCAGGTCAGAGGTTAGCATCAGAGCTTAGCGAAGCTCGAGAGGGGCTGAAGGAAGCTACGCTTCAAGCTTCTCACATGCGAACGGAAATCTCGGACCGTGATTGTGCAATCAATCAGCTTAAACGCTCCGAAGTCGCCGTTACGGAAGAAAAGCTGATCCTGAAGCAGAAGCTCGAGGATTCGAACAAGTGTATTCTACAGATGGAAGAGGATGCGAATGCTACCGCTCAAAAACACGCAGAGGCGATCAGCGCTTTGAAGCAGCAAACCCAAGAGGAAAAACAAACGTTGACGGAGGAATTTGAGACCAAACTTCGTGTCAAAGGCGAGCATTATCAGCAGCTTCGTGCAGAACTTGATGACTACCGATCCGAGGCGGAAGAAGCTGGTCGTCTCCATCAGGTACAGCTGGAAGAGAAGGAAGTATCTCTTGCCAACCTTCAACGCCAGCTTGATGACCAGGAACGTGAGTCTAAACACGCGTTGGAAGAGCTCCAGGCGAAACTATCCCAAACTCTGGCTGATCTTTCGAAGCTGACTGAAGAGAAGAATCGAGTCGAGGCAGAACGCTCTTCTGCAGCTGAGGAAGTTTCTCGCCTTCAAGAGGATGCCAAAAAACTTGATACGGAGAAGAACGAAATGGCGAGCGAGATCCAGAATTTGTCGGAGAGGGCGGAGCAGCTATCGCTGAAGACGAACGAGCTCGGTGGTCAGAATGGTAACTTGCAGAAGAAATGCGAGCAGCAACAAATTCAGTTGTCGGAGTCTGAAGACCGCGTCTCGAAGTTCACGCAGCAAGTAGACGAGCTGCAACAGCAACACTCTATGTATTCGAATGAGATTACGGAGCTTCGCAAGGAGCTCGTGTCGACGCAGGAGGATAAACGACAAGCTGCTGTCACGCATGCCCAAACTCAGGAGGAGCTGTCTTCTAGCACCAAGAAGATTGAAGAGTTAACCCAGGAGCTTGCTGCAACGAAGGATGCCGCAGAGGAGATGTCGAGCAAGCTTGAAAAGTCTGCGAATGAAATTCGTGAAGCTCAAGAAACGGTTGCCCACCAGCGAGAGGAGGTCCGTATGTACAAGGGAATTCAATCCACGCTGCGGGATGAAGTGCGGAAGCTTGAGTTTGATCGGCTGGAGTTGGCTGAGTCTTTGAAGATTGAACAAGAATCCAAGCACGAGATGGAGCTGAAACTTTCTGAAGCTCGACAGGAGTGGCATGACGAGAAGGCAAAGCTGATGCAAAGCTCGCAGAAATCCATTATCACTCTCGAGAAGCGTGTCGAGGAGTTAACCCTCGAGATGGAGTCCCTGTCAGCTGGGAAATGTGAATTGGAGCAGGAGAACGAGTCACTCAAGGCAGCAGCTGTGGAGCAGGATAAGCGTTTGCAAGAGCTGAAGGATTGCGTCACTGACCGCGATGACCAAGTCCGTGCTCTCGAGTCCACCAGAGCTGACTCCATTGCTGCACACGATGAGCTGACTAGTACGGTTGCAGAGCTGCGAAAGGCCATGTGCGACATCGAGCAGGAGCTGGCAGAGAAGCAGAGCCTTGTGTCAAAACAGGAAGCGGAGCTTGCCGAACAATTGGGTGTTGTTTCGGAGCGAGATGAAACCATTAACTCGCTGAAGGAGCGTATGCAGAGCGATGAAGCTGCGTGGGATATGAAGGCCCGCGAATATAAAGCTGACTTGGAGGCTGCACATGGCCGGGTCCAGGCATTGGAGCAACTTGTTGCCGAGAAGGTTGCTGTGTTCGAAAAGGCTCAGGAAGCGTTTTTGACTGAAAAACGCTCTCTTGAGCAGAAGCTGGAGGAAGGGGAGGAAATCTTGGCGCAGCAGACAGAACAGCTGATGCAGGAGATCAAGCAGCTCAGCTCGTCCATCAAGGAGAAGGATTCGGAGCTGCAGGTTACGAAGCAATCCTTAGCTGAGGTGGACAAACGCCTCACACGGTCAGCTGAGGATGACAGCGATGCGAAGGTTAAGGAACTTCAGGCTGTGATGGACGAACTCAAGGCTAAGCACGAATCGGTTGTGGCGGAGAATGCGAGTCTCAAGGAGAAGGCAGTGTCCGAGCTCAAGCAGCAAGAAGAGGAGCTCGCTCGAAGACGTAGCGAAGTTGACGCTGCTGAGAAGCAGCTGAAGTCTGATCGAGAGGCATTGGCAGAACTGAAGGCAGCGGCGGAGGCGGCGCAGAAGGTGGGGAAGGCGAAGGCAGTGTCTCAAGATGCGCTTGGGCAGGTGAAGCGCAAGTTCCTGGCGGAGAAGGTGAAGCTGCAGCGAGAGATTCAAGCTCTGACCAAGAAGCTGGAGACGGTGTCGAAAGAGAACGAGAAGCTTGTCGGCCACCACAACAGCAGACAGAAGATTCAGCACCACGTGAAGGTCAAGGAGGAGAACAACCGTCTTCTGGATCAGGTGCGGCAGTTGACGGACGAGAAGTTTAAGCTGCAGCGTTCTCTGCAGAAGCTGCGAGCAATGCTCAAGGAGAAGGAGAACATCGGTGTGGACTCGATTACCAACACGCCGCCTTCCGTGTCCCCGGCTTCGAACGCTTCAAGCCAGTCGCAACCAACGAAGACGGTCAAGCGGCCAAGTCTCGGCAGTGCGTCGACTGCAACAGCTGGAACTGCAGCATCCGCAGCGAGGGCGGCAGCAAGACTAGCGGCTCGAGGTCGTCCTATCAGTCGGTCAGCATCGCCCGGGCCGGCCAAGAAACGGGTACGGTCGCATTCGAGCTCATCGGGCCGGGGTTGGCAGAGATAGTTGCAAGTCGCGCTTTGTGGAGCACCATCCCAGCATGCGTAACGACTCCGAGTGGGGTGGATGGAGTAGAGTGTAAGCAATGAGTAATGCACGCGTAGTTCATTTATCTCGCTGTGGTTTTCGTGTTCGTGTGCGAGATCGAGTCGTCGATGTCGTCCCTTATGGATGTTGCCAAGGCGATGAACGCTGAGGCTGCTGGAAGCTCGACCCCCTTGTCCCTTGTTGACGTTGCCAAAGCTGAAAGCGCAGCAAATGCTTCAACGAAGCCGTTAACTCTGATGGACGTCGCCAAGCAAGAGACCGAGACACCGAAGCAGACGCTGCAGCAGCTAGCGCAAGAGATCGACAAAGAAGATCGATCGCGGATTCAGGCAGCGCTCGATACAACCGCCAAGGAGGTGAAGGTCGAGCGTCAAGAAGTTCGCGGACAGACCATCAAGCAAGCAGCAGCGGAATTGCATCAAGAGGGGCAACAGGCGGCAGAAGTGCTAAAGTCTGAAGCAGCGTCGGAGGAGACTTCGAAGCACAAAGTGGTGGATCATGACAGTGAGAAGGAGAACTATGCGGACGATGGCTACTCGAGTTTTGAAGAAGACGAGGACAGCACCCCCAAGAAGAAAGATAGCAGGAAGCAGGAGGAGCCAGACGACCCAGCTGAAGAGGAAGAGAGCTACGACCCACCCCCGCGGGCAACTCCGAGCGAGTCGAAGGAAAGCAAGGAGTTCCTTCGAGCTGTGTACCGAGCCGACAAGTACCAGGTCCGAGACATGCTTGACGACGGAGTCGTCGACGCTAACATTGCGGATCAGGTGCGTGCAGCATGATGGACCTATTTCTTCTTCAGCTCACTCCCTGTTGCCTTCTTAGCACGGCTGGAGTGGTCTTCACTGGGCGGCTTCTCAGGACCACAGCGACATCCTGCAGCTCCTTCTCCAGAAAGGTGCCGAAATCAACGCCATCGACCAGGTAACACCTCGTCAAGTCTCCGTTTCACCGCGTTGCCGCAATAATCTCAATACCCGATGCACTCACTGCATTCTGCTGTAGATCAACGGCTGGACAGCTCTGCACGTCGCCGTGGTGCGTGAATCCGTCGCGTGCGTCCAGCTGCTCCTGTCCTCGGGCGCCGAGGCTCGCATCCGCGACAACTACGGGGACAGCGCCGTCGAGTGCCTCCAGGCCGCGAGCAGGAAGAAGAAGCTCAAGATGCTGCAGCTCCTGCAAGAAGCTCGAACGAATCACAGCAATCGTTAGTCAGTCCTCTCCACCAACAGACACAAGTCCTCTCTCTGCGTGTGTTTTTCTCTGTGTATTTACTGCTTCATCCTGCCGGGTCCAACGGCACCCACCCACTCAGAGTCTGTCTGTGTGTGTACGTGTGTGTGTCCCTAAGAGGACGCCCCGAAGGAGCCGACGTTGTCCTTCTTGTCGTTCTTCTCCACCTTGACCGACTCGCGGTACTTCTGCAGGTAGAGCTTGAGCGGCTCCACGTAGCTGTCGAAGCCCAGCGTGCTCATGGCCCAGATGATGTCGTCGCCGTTGATGGTCTTGCGCTTCTCCTGCTGGCACTTGTCGCTGGCCTCGCTCGTGATGAACGAGATGAACTCGCTCACACACTCCTGCACCGTCTCCTTGCCGTCCTTGGCGATCTTGGCCGTGGACGGCAGCGACACCTTCATGATCCGCGAGATGTTGGCCGTCGGCAGGAAGCGGTCCTGCTCGCGGATCTCGTCGTCGTTGTGCTCCTCCTTGCTGGCCATGCTTGCTGCTGTAGGTTATGCGTCCTTCGGGCGTTCTCTAACTTCTTTTTTGTATGCTGCTTCGCGCGAAAAAGAGGGCGGGGGAAGCGGCAGTGGATTGGACAAAAAGACGTTTGAAAGGAGATAGGGTTTTGACCAATGCGAACGCAATATGTGACGTGGTGCAAAAAGCTGTAGACGAGCAACATAATCGACCACCAGAACACGCGGCGTGAGAACCAGCCCCACGCTGCATTGGTTCAACGTCCACGACAGCAGGAACTAGACGACGCAATCGACACGAAAAACAACCATCAAACTGTACTCGTGTTCATCGTCTAACTCGCAGGCGTTCCGTGTTCATGCTCGGCGATGCCTCATACCTAGTAGCTCGTCCACTTCTAGCAACCCCACTCCCCCTTCGATCGTCTGTATGCAGCCTCCTCAACCAGTCAGCCGCGTTAGTCCTCGTCGTCCACTTCGTCTTCACTCACGTCGTCGGTCTTGAAGAACGTGTAGGACAGCGTGATGTTGTGCACGCCGCTCATGGACGGATCGTCGCAGATCTCCGGGTCGATGAAGAAGAAGACGGGCATGTCGATCTCCTCCTTGGCCTTGAGCCGCTGCTCCTCGAAGCAGAAGCACTGGATCTTGTTGAAGTACACGCCAGCCGACGGAGGGTACACGTTGTACGTGGCCACGCCCGTGATGGCCTTGTCCGTCTTGTTCTTGGCAGTGTAGAAGGCCAGCGCCGTCTCGCCGGGCACCAGCAGCAGGTCGCGCTGCTGCGGCCGGAAGACCCACGGCATGTTGGCGCTCACGCCGCCATCGAACGTGATGCGGATAGGCTTGGCGTTCTCCCTGGGCGTGAGCTTGTCGGCCACGAACTCCTCCACGCGCTGCGTGGTGCCTCCGAAGCCCGTCATCTGGCAGAAGATCTTGTACAGCGGCACGGCAGCGTACGAGATACCGACCCACGCGATGGCCGTGCCCGCCAGGTACATGACGGCGCGGCGGTTGCGCATCTTGATGGACTCGCGCCGCGCCTCCTCCGCCGCGCGCTTGGAGATGCAGCGCACGCCGCCCAGACCGACAGAGCGCAGCGACGTCGACGCGGAGAGCGAGACGCCGCCGGGGCGGGCGGCGCGCAGCAGCAGCGAGCAGGGACGCATGTCTATCTCGCCAAGCTCAGGAATGCCGCTACCAGATGATGCCCGACACCGAGAGACTAGCGAAGAGAATTCGGATGCGTTTGGGTAGGTTTCGTATGGAAATGACTGCGCCACATCGCAATCACGAGGTTTGTGCGCGCGCATTTCTGTTGCAGTCTTTGGTCAAATGCGTGAAGATGTTCGCGATCAAAAGGAACTTGGCCTAATAGCTAGAGTGCGCAGCAGCAGCCTTCTACGTGTATTTGGAGTAAGCGGCGTCGTTTTGGGGACTACAGAGCACATGAGGCCTGCTGAAGACCCTGCATACCAAACAAGCTTATCCCCAGCGGTGTTATGCAATCACAACATGGCCCATGATGTTTACATGGGCCGATTCGAGGGCAAGCGAGCTTGACGCTATGATACCGCGAGGCTGTCACCAATTGTTGGTTGGCAGTCACCTTTAACCTTGCATGCAGGGACTGCGAGCTACAACGGAAGCCCGACATCAAGCCCCGCACGTGATACGTACTCTCAGGAGCATGCGACTATCTTTCATCTACTATCGACGACAGCGGTAGTATTGGTCCTAGACTAAGACTTTTAGTGCTACTGATGACATCTTCCGCGTTTTAGTGTATGGAGCCCGAGTTCCCCAGTTCGGCAGTTCGTACATGTATTGCAGTGTTACCATTTGGGATAAAACTTGAAAAGAAGAATGGGGTTGATCAACGTATATTAGACTTGAAAGTCAAGGCTTTTCTCCGTAGGTCGCCGTGCATAGTGGCCGCTTGCGCTGCAAGGTTGTTTAGTTCAGCTGGCCAAGTCTAGTATTTGCGTGCGTCTATGAACCGTGAAAAACTTCAACATAAGCTCACAACATGTACACATGACGCTACAGAATCTGACGGGTTGTGTGGCCATAGCGATGGTATCCGCTACGTCTCTGGAAGATCGCAAGTCACCAAGCCCCGTGAATTGCGTGAAGTGAGGGGGGCGGCCGAAAGCTATGCGCAAGTACCAGCGCACGGTAAGGTGGAGCTGCTTTCGTGCACGCACTAATACATTTGGTGCAGCGATTTCTGTTGGTCCACATGACGGAGGCGTCGCTGGGCTTTCGAGTGCGAGAGAGTTCGAGCGGCAAGTTCGTCGTGTCTTCAGTTGACGAGGGTTCGCCTGCTAGGCGCGCAGGCTTAAAATTTGGTGAGGATCAGCCGCCTGGTAGTGGGAAAGTTGTAGCAAAAAAATGCCATGCTCACGCTGTCGCTCGCTTGGCAGGGGACATCTGTGAAAGCTACTACAAGGACAGAATGGACGATGACGATGACGACGAGCCGTGGAGAAGTGATACCATGGAACATCTCGAGCGCATCGCAATGCCCAGGACAGACAACATGGAACCTGTTAGCCGTCGCTGCTGCGCCGCCGTCATCCGCAACAGCAACAAGACGAGCCCGCAGCGAACCAAGTTCTGCTACGACCACAAGGTTCGTTGCAGGATGAGATGAATGGTGTAGGAATCGTCTAAAGGTTGCTTCTTTTAATGGATGTAGCGAGATGCCAACTTTGAGAGGCGCCTGCAAGCATACGAGGGATTAAGACAGAAGCGAAGTGTGGCTGCAATCGATGCGCCAAAGCGCAAAAAGGTCAAAATAAGCGTGGATTCGGAGGACGACGGGCCCGAGGAGGAAGCAGAAAATCATTTGGAAGATTCAGACGAAGGTGCAGAGGAGGAAGAAGAAACCTTCCAGGAGCTATGTGATCGGATGAACCAGCGTATCGGAACGCTGGAGCCTTCCATGGCCACGATCATCATAGATACTTTAGATTTCGACCCTTTGGCCAGGATGAACCTCAAGGCAGTGGCTTCCGCTCTATGCGAGAAAATGTGTTAGTATGCCGCGGGAGGCAACAAGACTAACTCTGAAGACCCAGACCTGGTACAAACACCTCGCTCGCACTGACAGCATTAGCTCTAATCACGCCCGATTACTGTTTGTATTGTAGACCTCTTGAATTCGGCTTCGCGCGAGAACCAAAGTGCTGTGAACCGAGCGAGCGACGTGTTGAGGACGGCCAAGACTGTCGAGCAAGCCTGTAAGGAAGAGCTGGCTCACGCCGAGCATGAATATGAGCTTGCGAAGAAGGTATCGGAGCTGTTTAACCAAGCGCTGGCGGTGCGATCAGACTTGGAGAAAGTAAGGAAGCCTGATCGTAGAAACCTACAGTTGCCCCACCTTGACAGACTTGACTGACTTGCTGCTGTTGATTTGCTAGATGGTTGCTGCTGGGCAGTACAAGCAGCGAGCGGAGGAAGCTTTGGGGCAGTATGTCGTCGTGCTTACCAGAGCGCTGGGGGCATTCTTTCTCGCATCATTTTTACAGCAGAATCAGGATCTTAAGGAGCTCGACGAGAAGAGCGAGCAGCTCAAGGAGCTAGTTAGAAGACACGGATCTACTCGCCCCACGCGGTTGCAGTTTATGGAAATCGAGATCGGCGATATTCGTTCCGGCCTCGACGTACTGCAGAGACAGCGTATTCACACAATGCGGGTTCAGTGCCACCTCTGGAGCTCTCGTACTCTAAACTTGTTGGCGGCTGACGCGAGAGCATTGCTGGAAAATTGCTACCGGGATATCCTGGACATGCTGATGAAGAAGGGTGACGATCACCCCGACTGGGCGGGAATTCACAAGTCGTTTGAAGAGGTGCTTGTTACTGTCGGCGACTGCGTCGTTGTCGGTCGCGCTCACATCCTGTCTTCTTGCTGTGTTTAGGTGGTGTTTCAAAAAGGAGGCGACTACACAGACGAAGAGCCGATCGTCTGTAGTGGCTTCGGTCCTGCAGGCTTTGACTTGAAGTGATCAACAACGCAAGTGGGTAGGCTGAAGATTTGTCTGTGAATACGATATGCGTTGAGGGAGAAGATACTGCAAGCGTATCAGAGCTCGATCTTCTAGCGTGGCGCATCAATCACGCGAAGTTGCTAGCCTTAAGTCTAGGTAAAATTGGCCAATCAGATATTACTATGAAGAGCCCGTCATAGATTTGAAGCTAAATTTGGGGAGCCCTGGAGGGGAGCTAATGGGGAGCCCGAACCAGGGCTCCTTGATCTCGTACTTACCATGAGGGAGCCCGTTTTGTGCGACTTTTGGCTCTCGTATTAGGGGGAGCCCACTTTTGAAGTTGACGGGCTCAGGCTCGTAGAAGGTGTGCTCCCACCGCCGGGACAAAGTGCAAATGAAGTTGCGACTCTCAGATGGATTCCTCACCATGTTGATCGTACTGGACAACCCAAACCGCACCGAGGCACTCAGCCCCCACGTCTCAGTATCGCGGAAACTTCCTGTAATACGCCCTTGTCCACACCTCCGCCGCCTGAAGCCCATGCAAAACGCTGACTGACGCGCCAGGAAACAACTCGCAGGTAAACGCAATTGAAAAGACACTACACTTGAGCTAGTCCACAAATCCAGCGGGGCGCCAAACGGTGCATTATCGATTATCGCCTGGAGCTGGAGCTGCTTCCTTGCTTTCTCACAGTTGGCTCCTGTCCTCGTCGTAAAGCTCCGCCTCAACACCAAGACGCGCGGGCGTCTCTCGTGCGTCGAGTCGTCACTCCTGTAGTCGGTCGCTCGTCGAGCAGAACGCTTACTCGTTCTCCTCAGCACGCACGCGGGCGTTAGGGTTGGTCACGCGCACGTTGAGCTGCTCGGCGCGCTCGATGATCTCGCGGCGCTTGCGGCCCGACACGTTGTGGGCGATCTCGGCGCAGTACTTGCGGTTGTGCATGAGCAGCACCTCGAGCTCGGCCACGTTGTTGACCACGAACTTAAGGAAGCCGTTGGGCAGCAGGTGGCGGGTCTTCTTGTTGGAGCCGTAGCCGACGTTGGGCATCTTAATGGCGCCCTTGAATTTGCGGCGCACACGGCCGTCAATACCCTTCGGGCGACGCCATGACTCCGGAACGCGCTTGAAGCGGTTGGACTGGTGACGTTTGAACTTCGTCACCTTCTTCTTGACGATCTTCGGGCGGATGACGGGAGTAACCTGCACCATCTACAAGCAGCAGCAATAACGCACGAATTAGGCCCCTGGTTGTCCTGCATCCCTGCTCCCTGTTCTTGTCCTGAGCTGCGCTGCGCTGCGGCTGCCCTGTAATGTTCGCTGCTGTTTGGGCGCTGCATCGGTCGCTGTCTCCGCCTCCGCCTCCGTGCACGCGCCATGATGCGCGTCCATTGCGAGGGCCAGGTGTAACACACACGCACACGCAGGCACGCGCGGGGGCACTAATAGCTCGTCCCTTACCTTTGAATTGAGGAAGCCTTTGTGATTTCAGCACTACTCGGCGCTCGGGAATATCGGAGGCCCAGACGAGAGCGTGCTCGCCATTCAATCGCCCCGCCAGCTTTCAGCCACTCAAACGGCTGCAATTTAGAATACGGTGATGTCATTCGCCGAAAAGAAATGGCTCAATTTCGACACGTGATTGGTCGGATATTTAATTGGCGAGGCTGGGGTTCGGGCTCACTTATTGCTCGACTGTAGCCATGAAGACGCCGGGCATGCGCGAGCTGCGCGATGGCGCCGGTGGGTGCGCTCTGCGGAGCGAAATGCAGGTCGTTGTCGCGTTGCTGACCTCTGCGTGTGGTGTGTGGATGCATTTGTGCCGGTTGCAGCGGCTGGGACCTCGCAGAAGCTGCTGGTCATGACGTACAACGTGCTGGCCCAGTGCTATGTGCGTTCTAGCTTCTTCCCGTATTGCAAGCCCAGCGAGCTGCGGTGGAAGAACAGGTCCAAGAACTTGGTAGGCACCAGAGCATTGGGGTCGCGTTGCCTGCAAATTGTTTTTGACGTGAGTGGTGTGATGCTGGTTTGGACAGGAAGCAGTCTTCGCCTCGAGCCTCCCAGTCTCGCCCGACGTCATCTGTCTGCAGGTATGAAGCAGAGTGATTTACAGGGCCTTATTGGTATTTTAGCGCTAATTGCGGCAGTTGATGATTGTTTCTTATGCAGGAAGTTGACAATTACAGCGAGTTTTGGGCTGATTCGATGAAGAAGCTCGGATACGACGGGTAAAAGACTGCAGTTATAGCGATGCAGGGTTAAAGAACGGTGTGGACTCACTTTTCTTCATTTTTTCACCGCTACATGCAGCCTCTTCATCAAGAAAACGAGCACCAAGCCGGACGGCGTAGCTGTGTTTTGGAATGCGAAGAAGTTGAAGGTGAAGGAATCCACGCACGTTAACCTGGACTTGCCTAACGGAGACGAATCAGGTGAGTTCAATATGGCATATGCACTGATGCCAACTACAGCTATGATCGAAGAAGTATTAACAATACTCTCTCTGCGTCATATCCGATAGACATCGACCACGAGCTGCTTTCAAGGGCTTCCCAGAGAGGCAGCGTCGGTGCAATCGTCCACTTCGAGCACGTCGATACACCGTTGGATTTCGTAGTCGCGACAACGCACTTGTTTTGGGATCCGATGCAAGAAGACGTGAAGCTGCTGCAATCGCGCCGAATGCTGCGCACGATCGAGGTGTTTACACGCACGCTGGATGCCTCCATTCCGACCATCTTTTCGGGCGACTTCAACTCGCTGCCAGACAGTAAGGTCTACAGCTTCATCACTGAGGGCAACCACTTCAACAGCGCTTACGCACAGTACGGTCCAGACGGTGAACCCCCCTTCACGAACGTCAATGGTGACGCTAAAACGGATGACGGTAAGCTGGTGCCGCGCTTCGTCGGCACACTGGACTACATCTTCTACCGTTCCCCCAGGTACGTCGTCAGAAATGGATGTCTTGCCATCCCTCCACCTCACTAACTTTTCTATTGTGCCAACACTCAGGATCCGGCCGGCGGCGCTCATGGAGATCATGTCGTTCGAAGACGCCAGCAAGGAGGTCGCTCTGCCCAGCACCATCTCTCCGTCGGACCACCTCCCTCTGCTCTGCGAGTTCCACATCCAGCAGCAGTAGAACAGCAGCAGCACGTTGAAGTGCACATGGCTACATAGTGTATCCATCTCCCCTTTTCATCCAATGGAAATCGAATCCGAAAATATCTCCGTAAATAACGGTTTGGTACGTCATTCCTTCTTCAGTCTCTGCTGTTGCTGCGCTCGCCATGGGAGCGTCGAGTTCGTCGCCTGCCGCTGCTGCCGCCGGCTCCGCTGCAGTGGAGAAGATCTTCGCCTCTGCGCAGGAGAGAGCGGCCTTCGAGAAGATCGTCGGAGAGACGCCCGTGCCTAGCGGGGACGCGGCGTACCACGCGGTGCTGGCGGGCTCCAAGCCGCTGCCGCAACTGTCGCAGGCGCAGGTGGAGCTGCTGACGCGCGAGTACGGAGAGACGCTCGGTGAGTGCAGGCGCTGCATTGGTGTTGCAATACTATTGCAATAACGAGGTGCTGACTACATGGCTCTTTGACCGCTACTTGGCGCATTGGCAGCTCAGAACAGTCTCCGGTCGGGGAACTTCCGCGTGCTGCTGCGCTATGTGATCCACTCGCTGCCGTTCAGCTGCAAGGTGGCCGAGATGACGAACAGCGAGCTGGCAGCGTTTGCACCGGGTGCGGTGGCGCCTGATCCCGTGGATGGCAAGCCGCAGACTGTGGGCACGCACCTGCACCGAGCTGTGAATGCGCTGTTCTTGGTGCGCCAGTTTGCAATGCGCTTTGTGGAAAGGACCGACGAGTGCTCGTTGCTGGCGCATTTCAATCACCAGCCAACGACGGAGTTTGCTGGCGTCTCGAGTCACAGTGCTAATACTACGACGAGGCGTAGGTGGACGCTCCGTGTCGAATTGTTGGTGTTGGCTATCCTTCTGGTTGACCCCCTCTGTCTTCGATGAACAGATAGCTTGTCGATTCAGATGGATGAAGTTGCTGAAAAAGGGGCCAACGATGGATTCGCGCCCGAAGATTCCTCAGATGATCTAGCAGTTCGGTTCTTAGATGTACTTCTTACGGTTCTCATCGAGTTCCCACCCAAGTACGTGCATCTTCCGTTTATGCTGCAGTTATCATTAGTATGGCTTCTGACGTTTGCACCCATTTGTGTTTTTGTGACCACGCAGCGAAAAGACGCACGACTTGCATGTGGAAGTTGTGAACACGCTGCTGGTTCTCCTATCGCCAGTGGCGTATCCGCGAGACCATTCCAAGCAAGCTGGTGATCTACGAGCCCACAACCCATTTCTTTATATGCTGATGTCGGCAGCCCTACCTGATGGCAAGAAGTCGTATTGGGCTCCAGGCTTGGTGCGTCGCTTGCTGCAGAATAGCATTGAACAACTCCAGGCTACGGGACCAAATGCCACTTCAAACACTGCAGTGGTCGCACTACGGAAGGCTCGTGAAATGTCGCTCATTGCGATGTCGGGGATCTCCGACCAGGCGTACGAGCAGGAACAGTTCTCCTATTTCACTCTCGAAGGTGTCGGCTCCATAGCTGGTGAGTACTGTTCACTTGTCATTATCTACCACATGCATCTTCCTCTTACCTTTGTTGTGCCCTTCATAAACCTTCAGCATCAATCTTCCGATTCCCGTGGAGCTTCATCCGGTATTTTACTACTCGCGAGGATTCTGCTAATCCGCTCGCCGATCGAAGCGTTCTGCTACTCCTTGTCTTGCTACAGAGTTGTCGAGACAGTGATTCAGCGGTGGCCAGCAACCCATTCCGAGGAGCGCTGTGTGGCGTTGCAGATGGAGCTGACGCAGACGATCAGAGCGCGGAAATTGAGGACCCTCGAGTTCATTTGATGCGGCAGGGCCACACAACCGCGGCCTCCAGTGCGGAGAAGTTGGAGCTAATGTACTCGGACTTGTTTGAAGTTGTCGGCCGCCATGCGCCATACGAGGCAAGCCATCTCATGTTGTACACGCTGCTGTATTCCAACCCGATGATGCTCGACGCTGCTGTGGGCAACGCCGATATGGAGCGGTTATTGCTGCCTTTGCTGGAGACGTTGTACCATGCGCGGTCGGTGGAGCCTAGTCGGCTGTACATGCTGGTGATCGTGCTGCTCACGTTCACGCAGGACCCGGAGTTCGTTCGCACCGCGCACACTCAGCTGGTGGTGCCCAATGTATCGTGGTACCAGGAACACTACATGCTGGACGTCTCGCTGGGCAGTCTCATGATGGTCATCTTCACGCGGCTAATCTTCCGCAACATCACCCACTTCCAGGACAGCTTCATCCACCTGAACGCGTTTGCGGCGCTGTCCAACCTCGCGCGCTCAGCCGAAAACCTGCACATGTACGCAGCGCAAGGAATCGTGGGGCTCATCGACATGCTCGCCAAGAATGAGGCAAAGCTGGTGGCGCAGATGAAGCGGCTGAAGAGCGCGGACAAGGAGGAGAACGAGGTGCTGGCTCAGAAGCGCTCGGCCTACGTCGAGTTCATCCGCCTGCTGCTGGGTGTGGTGTCGTCCTGCTTGAAGGCGAAGCTGCTGCCGCGCAACCCGCAACTTATTTATTCTCTGCTGCACCGCGCGGATACTTTCGCAGGACTGCAACAACACTCGGAGTTCGCCGCGCATGTGAACAATGGGCCCGTGTGGAGCACGCTGGCACGATTCCAGGTAGTCGTCGACACGAAGACGTCACCCGACGACGTGCTGGACGCTGACAAGGTGCTGGAGATCATCCGCAACGAATGCGTTAGCCTTCTGGCGGCTTCCAGCGCCAGTTCCAGGACGGGAGGCGCGTCGAGGTCGAAGGCGTCCGTGGACGACGACGACGCGAGCTATCGGTACGAGGAGGAGGCCGACCCGGAGCAGTTCTTCGTCCCTTACATCTGGAAGCTCATCCAGGAGCAGACGCCCGACTTCTGCTGGAAGGTGGACAAGATCACGCTGTTCGTGCCGAGCGGCATCACAGCGCCCACGAGTGTGGCCACAGGTTAGTTAGAGGAGTAGGTAGTGAACTGGAGCAGGTTACCGTAGACGTTAAAAACATAGGCTCTTATTCACAGTTGTTGAAGTGGTAGGGAATCTGTGGCTGGGCTAAGAGCTCATCACTTGCGCACGGCCGCGATCTTGCGCTCGGCGAAGGCGGGCAGCACGAAGGCGGCCTCGTGGATCTGCGCGCTGTAGTAGCGCAGCGACTCCTGCATCTTGGCGTCGGGCGTGCGCTTGGGCTTGGCCAGCACGCCCTCGCTCTGGTCGAGCGAGCACATGATGAAGCCGATCTGGCCCGACGGGTACGTCGGGATGGTCGTGTACGAGTAGTTGACCGTGGGGAAGAGGCCCTGGCAGCGCTGCATGACGTCCACGATCAGGTCCAGGTGCAGCCAGAGGCACTCGCCCTGCGTGCAGATGACGCCGTCGGGCGACAGCGAGTTCTTCATGCTCTCGTAGAACTCGGCGCGGTACAGCACCTCGGCGGGTCCGACCGGGTCGGACGAGTCCACGATGACCACGTCGAACTTGTCGGCCGTGTTACCGCGCAGGTAGACGGCGGCGTCGGCGTGCAGCAGCGTCACGCGCGGGTCGTCGAAGGCCGTGGCCACCGTGTCCTTGAAGAACTTCTTGGACACGTCGCACACCATCGAGTCGATCTCGCACATGACCACCTGCTCGACGCAGGCGTGCTTGGTCACCTCGCGCAGCACGCCGCCGTCGCCGCCGCCCACGATGAGCACGCGCTTGGGCTGCTTGTGCGCGAACATGGGCAGGTGCGTGATCATCTCCTGGTACGCGAACTCGTCGCGCTCCGTGAGCTGGATCACGCCGTCCAGCACCAGCACGTTGCCGTACGTGGCCGACTTGAACACGAGCACGTCCTGGAAGTCCGACTTGCCCTGGAACAGCACCTCCTCCATCTCGAGCGAGAACTTCTGGCCGGGCCACATGGCCTCCGTCTCGCTGAACCACTGCTTCTCGGTCGACATGGCTGCTGCGTGTGCTGCGTGTATTAGGTGGCGGCGCTGGAAGAGCTTTCGATCGCTGCGGCTGCGCTGAGTGAGAGCGACGGCGACTCGGCGGAGCAGGGAAATCTTGCTTGTGAGGCCCCAAGCGAGCGCTGCAGCCACCAGTTGCCGCGCGTTGCCCTTGCTATGATTGACTAAAAGGAGGATGGGCACAGTTGAACTGGAGCCACCCATCAGCGGTATCTGGACGGGTCATCCCTCCCGTCACGGTGTGAAGAGCTCACGACGGTACGTCGCCCTGCCCATCAAAATCGGCGTCTTGCTAAAAAACACTTGGGTACATTTCAACTTCGTGTGCTATACACAAAACAATTTGTGTACCACACAAATCGTACACAACATTCACCATTTCGCGTCCAAGCAAGCCGCCATGCCGCGCTACTATTGCGACTACTGCGACACCTACCTCACGCATGACTCGGTGCGTCGCGGCCCTCTCCGCTCGTGCTTACCCCCACCCAGCGCTGCATCTGACGCTGTGTTGTCTCCTCTCTCTGCTCGTACTCGATGTCTCCGCAGCAAGCCGGCCGCAAGCAGCACAACCGCGGCTGGAAGCACCGCGAGAACGTCAAGCTCTACTACGAGCAGTTCCTGGCCGGCCAGGGCGTCGTCATGAACCGTACGCTGCGCTGCAACACCCCCACAGTAGTATATTCTTGTAGTGTCTAACCTATTTTGTTGCCTTGAGCTAGCTGGCGAGTGGCTGCGTGGACCTGCACCTGCCGGCTCGCTGCCCCCGCGACCCAGTGGACCTCCGAACGGGATGCCGGGCGGATACCCGCCGCGTGGCGGACCCCCGCGGGGCATGATGCCGCCTCCGGGCATGCGGCCGCCCATGATTCGAGGTAAGATGCTGCTAGTGCTGCTGCTGCCTAGCTGGATGAATGCCGAGTTGGCTGACGCTGCGTTTGGTGCATTTGTTTGGTGTAGGACCGCCGCGTGGGCCCCCGCCGATGGGCGCAATGGGTATGGGAATAGGCATGGCCATGGGCATGGGCGGAGGTATGAGAGGGCCACCTGGACCGGGAGGTATGGGCGGACCCCCGCCACGATCGATTTATGGACCGCAGTAAATCTCCGCTCCAGCTTGATAGGGCACGGCGGACGACAAGAGAGCCACCTCGACCGCATCGTGGAGTTCAAATTACCGGACTTGGGCGCAGCGATCAAGTTGTGACAGCCCAGTTATGGCGCTGGATGCACACGCTACATGAGACTTCGCCAGACGCGTCAGTCACGCAACGAGTTGGGAGCGGAGCAGCCGACGAATAAACGCAAATATGAACTCCAGGCAATGAGGGGATTGAGGTATATAGGTGCGTACTTCCTGTTCTTTGTGGAGTCTGAACACTCGGTCTGAGCTACTGCAGCAAAAGATAAACGTCTAGAGTCAAGGTGGGATCGTCTGCCGATTCAGGTTCAGCAGCTTGGCTTGTTAGCGCGGTTCGCTCTGGGAGGTCAGTTCATGTTGTGGTTGTGCTTGTACTGCTGGAGTCCTTCTTGATAAACATGTTGTAGACCACGGCCAAGATCCCGAGCAGCAGAATGAGGCAGATCATGTCCATCATACACTTGTCTGCGCCGCGACCAACCTTCTCCAGGGTCTTTTTCATCTTCCTGTTGACGCTCTCCACTGCAAATGGTCGCAATCAAGCGAGGTCAGTATGGCTGAGCAATAAATAAGCAGGCGCACTTGACCAGTTTGAACATCTCACCGTGTGCTTGTGTGGTGTCGATGCGCTCGCTCAGTCCGTCGATCATAATTGCTTGCTGCTGGAGCTCTTCATTCAACATCCGAGCCTGCTGACCTAACTCTTGAACACCCGTTCCTATCTGCTCGATCATGTTATCCTACAGTACAAAAAAGCAATAGAGTTAGAGCTGTGAGAGACGACACAATCCCCTCGGCTAGCAGGTAAACTTACGAAGCGCTGGTCGTTTCTCTGGATGTCTGCTAGCATGGCACGCTGGTCGTCGGTGACCACTTCCCGCTCAACCGGACCATCGCCGCCGCCTCCTCCTCCACCACCGATTCCACCGCCCAACCCCCCGAAAACGGGACCTCCAAACGCCCCTCCACCGGCCACAGGTCTCGCCCGAGCTGTGAACGCGCCGTTCTCAAATGAACCGATCGGCGCTGCGACGCCGCCAGTATCGAAGGTCGTCCGGCCTGCTGGAGAGCGGTAGTTCACGGCTGCAAGCTCCTTAATGCGCTCGTATTCAGCCCAGTACTGCGTCACAATCTCCTTCCGCATCGCTAGCTCTTCCGGAGAGAACTTGCTCTGCAGCCAGAAGAAAAACATCGTTTAGACCAGGTTGAACTGCTCGAATACAGTCATCTGACGACCGGTACCTTCTTCTTTTTCATCTCGAGGTCGTAGCTGGCCGTGAGGTCCTTGATGTCGACGCCGACGAGACGGATCTCCTCTCTGATCTCCTGCTGTCGCCGGATCGCTTCGCGGGGATGCTTGCCCCGCTTCGTCGCCGCCACCTCGTTGTCTTGCAAGGTCTATTGCAATTCGCTTCTCCATCAGTGGCGAGTTCCAAGGACTAGGCTGGCAAACGTACCATCTTGAGGTGGTGCAGCCTCTCGCCGATCTTGGTCTTGAGCTCGTGGAACTGGTCGCCTTTCTTGTCCTTCTTCTTGCCCTTGCCGTCCTCCCCGCCCATCTCCTGGTTGATGCGGGACAGCTTGTCCAGCAGCCCATCGAGCTCGCGGTTCATGGCCACTCTAAGGCGCCGAATACTGTAGCCACTCTGTCAGTCCCACTTCAACATCAACAGCCAATCGACAGCAGCTGTACCCATCTATCGACTCACGAAAGCTTCTTACCAATGCACAGAGCCCGCTACACCAATATGGTAGGCTCCAGAGCTCAGTCGCGCTCGACGTCACTGCGCTGTACTCTGCCCTGCGTCTCGCTCGAACGAAGTCGCTGCTTGCTGCACCTTCCGGCGAGTAAATCGAGCAGCGCCACGTCGGCCCATGCCGCCCGTAACTGCTCAACGCCTGCTCCATCTAAGTACGATTCCGCGGTGATTGGCATCGAAGTCAAGTCACAGCCAAAATGGAGACCGACGCCGAAGCTGCTGCGCTCAAGGCGCAGGCGTTCGCCCACCGCCTGGTGGAGTTCGCCGACTACGACCAGTGCGTCAAGTACTTCGCGGAGCGCAGCGTCGACTTCGACCGCCCCAATGACATGGGCTGGAGCGTGCTCATGAGCGTCTGCGCCTGTGGTGCGTCCGCTGAATCGTCATCTGAAGTCACTCCCATGCATTTTCGTGGTTAACAGCGTCTTTCAACTCGTTGCCAGGCCGTGACGACCTCGTGGGCTTCGTGGCCGACCGAACGACTGCAGTGGACTGCGCCACCAACACCAACCGGACCACGGTGCTGCACCTGACAGCCATGTCCAAGAACGTGAGTCAAGTATACTAGTACTATTTTGTCGTACTAGATGCAATGACGCCTACACCTGGTGAATACTGCTCTGCTGCTTGCCCAGACGCGAGTGATGGAGGAGCTCGTTGCTACTGCTGAGCGGAAGCTGAAGCTGCGGACAATCGTCGAGCAGGCGAATGCCAACGGAGACACGGGTACGTGGCTTTGAGGCGTCTTCAGCAGGAGATTTAATGCGGGACTAACCGTGGAAACTACAGCTCTCATGATGGCGTGCGTGGCGAAGAATGTGACGGCGGTGCAGCTGCTGCTCGAGCTTGGCGCGAGCATGAGCGCAGTCAACGCGAGCGGCCTGAATGCGCTCATGTGCGCTGCTCGCGTTGGCGCAGACCCGCGCCCTGGTGCGCCTACCGTGGACGAGATGATGGAGCGAAGTGCGGCTATCGTGAAGATTCTACTCGCGCATGGAGCCGACGTCAACGCAGTTGAGAAGGCTGGGGGCAACACAGCGCTGCACCTGGCAGTGCTGAGCGAAAACCTGGCTGCAGTTGAGGCGCTGCTATCGAACGCGCCAGACCTCAACATTACTCTGCGGAATGAGGCCAACAACACGGCTCTGGGGCTGAGCAAATGGATCTCGGGCGTGACGTCGGCGCAGATGGAGGATCTGTTGAGCTTGAAGTGGTCGCAGTACGAGGAAGTGGCTGCGCAAAAGAGCGCTCAGGTGGAGCAAGAGTTGATAGATTTGGCGTTGAAGGAAGATGAGGGTGCATCCGACCGCAAGAAGCTCGCAGCAGCCAAAAGCGGGAAGAAGAAGACCAAGAAATCGAAGAAAAAGGGAAACACGTCGGGGAACGCGTCGAAGGATTCTCAACTGGGGAGCGCTGAAGCTAATGCCACCCAAAGTGCCAATCCGTCTGAATCCAACGACAGCGAGCGCGTGAGCACTGAGACTCTTTCGACAACTGACGCTGAAGAACAGACAACTGAAACTGTATCCGAAGCCCAAGAGGCCGACGACGAGGGAAGCTGGCAAAGCGTTCTACCCAAGAAAAGTCGTAAGTGTGTTTTCTTTATCATGGAACTTGTGATATTATGCGAGCGCTAACATTATAATTTTCAGGCCGCAAGGAATTGCCCGCTGCCAACGCAAAACCTTCGCGGAGCAGTAACAAGACGCAGTCCAAGCCATCTACCAAGAAGAGTGCCAAGAAGAACCCGCGCACATCGACCAAGCCGGATGCCACCGCTCAACAAATTACACAGAAGCCGAAAGCTACTTCCCCGCACAAAGTCTTAGCCCCTTCAACCGACCACAAAGCGCCGTGGGCGACCCAGCCCATCTCCAGCCCAAAGGAGCTGTCCGAGTCACCTCGTAGCCAAGCATCTGACGATGATGAGGCGACTACATCCAGCATTTCATACGAAGGTTTGAACGGAAGCTTCCAGCGAACTTTTCCCGTTGCAGCAGAGCTGGAGATTGGGGTGGAGAAGTTTCTCATCGCATCATCGGTGAGCGACCGCGAGCTGGAGCCTAGCGACAGCCTGAGTATCTCGCAAGTTGAAGCTCTGCAGGAGGCGCACTGGCAGGCGTACCATTACCTCAACGAGAAGAAGGTAAAGAGCTACATGTACTATCGTATACTTTCGTCGAGGAATGCACACTTGATTCACATGTTAATTTTTTTCTATTCTGTTGTCATAGATCAAGCTGACGCGAGTGCTCGAAGCTCAGCGTGTGGAGGCCCAGTTCGCCTTGCAGCAGGAGCTCATGCAGATGAAGTGATCGCGCTGTACAGGCTGTAGTATCGGTCGAAGTGCTACCTTTTAGCCCAGCTCCAGTGTCTTGCTGAACTCCGCCTCTGTAAATGAAAGCATTTTGGCGGTCTACAGTATATGCCAGCATGGAATAGAAGTGTCAAAGTAGGATCCACTGCTGTCATCGGTCTGTGAGTGTCTTGGCCATACCTCCATGTGAATTCGCTGGCGTTTGAGTAGGTCGATGAGCTTCATCTGTTTCTTGAAAGCGGCCAGTAGTTCGCCCTGTACGCAGAACTTGTCGATCAGTCTTGGGTAACATGTACAGTGACAACATGCCGGAGATTACCACCTTTTGCTTGTCGAGCTTTTTGTTGTCCCGTACAACCTGATCGTACTCAGCTTTGGTGACCATCTGCTCGCCATGGTTCTTCTTTTCGTCCTGAAGCTGCGCCTTCACCTTCTCAATCTCCTCCAGCGCGCGATTGAGACGGATCTGCTCAGAAAAAAAGAGATAATTGTCAGCTACCAAGCAAATAGTCGTCCCGGTGGTTACCATAACATACGTCTTTCGAGCGAATCTGCTGCGACGCGAACTTTTCAGCGCGTTGAGTCTCTTCGACTCGCGCTTGAGCCGCTGCGAGTTGTCCCTCCAGAATCCTCTGCTTAGCCTCCTGGGCAACACTTGTACACAATACACAAATGTCAGAATAGAACTGTAAATCCCCGGTGCTTCATGCAACGTACGAGAGCTCTCGCTGCTTTTCAAGCAGCATCTGTATCTGCTGCATCTTCTTGGTGAGTGTCACATTCTCCGTCTTAAGGGTTTCTATCGCGGACTTCAAGCCGCTTCGAGCTGCTTGCTACAATTCAAGTGAAAATGAACGCACGAAAGCACCAAAGTAAGAGACTGAGAGAGCGAGGGGCCAGCAAAAGTTGCAACCAATCGAACCAATTGCTCCGTTTGGGCCACGGCTGCATCGGCTTCGTCCTGCAATACACGCAGACGCGCTTTTTGGTACCGAACGGTAGCCTCGAGGCCCAGACCTTCCGGATCGTGGCCTCGAATGGGGTCAGCGTTGTCGGGGCTGTCACCACCAATTGAGCTTTTCTTCTTGCTGCGAGGCGCATCTTGAGGCGGAGTTTCGCTCCCTGTTTGCTTCTTCTGGCGCTGAGATCGTTTGGCGGAATTACTCCTCGAGCTCGCCACCACCTTCTCCTTGCCCTCGCTCTTGGTGAGTTGGCGGCGCGCCTCTTTCAGGTCCTGAGAGCTCAAGGAGTCGATGGATGCGCTCAAATGGATCTCCAGACCCGACTTTGAATCGCTGTGCTGATCATGGCTTTCGTCCTGATGTACCGACTTGGATTTCCTTATGGGCGACTCAATCTGCGGCGACGCGGCTCGAGTTCCACGTAGCGACGTCGTGGACGAGGACGACGAGGGTCTGCTAGCAGGAGCCAAGTGCTGCTGTCGACGCTGCTCGATGGCTTCCACCTGTTGGTTCAGCTCCTGGTTCTGTCGCTGCAGAGCTTCCTGGCGAGCAGCTAGGCTTTCATTCATCGCTGTTGCGTTCGCGCGACTCGTCACTAGTGTCCCTTTGCAACCTGCAGATATATTGGCAGACTTAGAACAACATTTCTTTTTCGCTTGGTGACTCGTGAAAATGCTGATGTATTTCATTACTGTTGTAGCAGCAGATACACTGTCGACTCTCGAAGCGTTATCTGCTTCTCGAAGCTCTACCTGCTTCAGGCTGCGTTGGCGATCCCGTGGTGCTTGTTTTTAGATCCGCTTGTATCGAATCCAAACGTATAGGCCCGGACTGTCAAGAATCTCTTTTCCGAGACGATCAAGCCCCAGCAGCTTGTAAACATCACTCGGAGTCTTGTTCATGTAGAGCCAAACGTAGTTCTCCACGTTGTCGATCGTCTTCGCAGAGACAGGAAGTTTCTCGGGCAGCTTCATCACTCTGTCAGCGGGCATCATCTTGAGTAAGTCGGAGATGATTTTCGATTCTGGGAGATTATTGCGTTTGTTGTACGCGATAGCGAATCGGATCCACACGTCCAGGTTGGGGTTATCGAGAATCTTCGCCCCGAAGTTGTCGAGCCCCAGAATCGTCTTCACTTCGTCCGGTGTCTTGTTCATCTTCAGCCAGTACTGATACTGCATCTTCTGGGCCAAATCCCCCACCATTGACGCACCCGGCAGAGTTTTGGCCATCCCCGCAACCGTCGACGCGCCCGGGATCTTCATGGCCGTCTCCGTGATCGTGGACATGCTTGGAATACCGAACGCGCGCTCATCTTCGTCATCGCCCCCCGCCCTAAGAAATCGCAATGTAATACTGTACATGTACATGTAGGCAAGGCCCATGATCTGGTCATGGGCTCAATGGTGAGCCATGGTTTTGGTCCCGAAAAAGCAATGTTCTGTGGTGTGTAGTTGCCACAATGGATCTTTGTCTATTCAAAGGCACATTTTTGAAAAGCGCAACTAGGTCTAATTACATCGTAAGTAGTTCGGGAACGATTATTTAGACATGTTTGAACTATTGCCGTGTTAAGCGCTTCGCGCGGTTCCTAATGGCTCGCTACGCTCGCTCGGGTAGAACCCTAAAAAGCCCGCTTCAGCGTGCAAGCCGAAGCGGGCTTTGAAAGCGGGGGCGATGCGTGCAGCACGCATCGCCTCCGCTTTCTAGAAGGGCACTGCTGGGTCCTCGGTTTGCATCCGCGTGCTCCGACGGGCTGCCAATTCGCTTGTGATAGTCATCGTTATGACGATAAAAATTCCGTAAGGTGACTCAAAATGAAAATGTGTGTAAAAGGTGACACAAGAATTTGCGTAGAGTGCACTTAGCCATTGATAGCAGGCAGCACGCGAAGGCCCCACACATCGCTGATGCAGCCAACGGTGTCAGTACTACACTGTGGTGGTCGTGGAAACATGTTAGTGGGTAATCGGAGGGTCACAGAGCCGTCGTGACCGGCAGCGATTCACTCCAATAGTCACGTTCTAATCTGCACATTCAGAGGGGTAAGTCAACTACAGTAGTTTGCTCAATTAATGAATAGCGCTAGATTTCGAGCTTTGTGCTCGGCGCGTGGCGACACATGTACCCAGTTGCAAATAAACTACCGCATCCATGAATTTTCTGTAGTTGATGCACCCGATTTCTTTCAATTGCTTTCAGCACTCTCCGCGTACGACGACATCGAAGCTTTGGAAAGCCTAACCGATTCAGGCTGCAGCGGCGGCCCCGTGCTGCTGCTTGTACATCCGCTTAAATCGAATCCAAATGTTTAGGTTGGGACTGTCAAGAAGCTTTGTTCCGAGGGTATCAAGGCCCAGTAGCGTCTTGACTTCGCTCGGAGTCTTGCTCATCTGAAGCAAGAGCTGGCACTGCACGTTCTCGATGGTCTTCGCAGAGCCAGGGAGTTTCTTGGCCAGCTCCATCGTTCTGTCAGCTGGGATCATCTTGAGCAAGTCTTCGATCATCGCCGTTTCGGGGAGATTGTTGCGCTCGTTATACGTGCGAGTGTACCGGATCCAAATGTCCAGGTTGGGGCTCTCGAGAATTTTGGCTCCAAGATCATCCAGACCTAGCAGCTTCTTGACTTCTTCCGGGGTCGTCTTCATCCTGAGCCAATACTGGTGCTGCACACTCTCGATCGCCTTCGCCGAGCCCGGGATCTTCTTCACCAGCTCCATCATTTTGTCGGTGGGGACCACTTTTAGCAACCCCGAAATCATTGATGAGTCTGGGAGCTTTTTGCGCTTGTTGTACATGCCAGTGTATCGAACCCAAATGTCCACGTTGGGGTGGTCCAGGATTTTGGCTCCAAGGTTGTCAAGACCCAGAATTGTCTTGACCTCGTCCGGGGTCTTGTTCATCCTCAGCCAGTACTGGTACTGCACGCTCTCGATGATCTTTGCCGAGTCAGGGATCTTCTTCACTAGCTCCATGATTCTGTCGCTGGGGATTTTCTTCAGTAACTCGGAGATCATCGACGTGTCCGGGAGATTATTGCGTTCGTTGTACATCTTGGCGTACCGGATCCAAATGTCCAAGTTGGGGCTATCAAGAATCTTCGTCCCGAGGTCGTCGAGCCCCAGGATCGTCTTCACTTCGTCCGGTGTCTTGTTCATCTTCAGCCAGTACTGATACTGCATCTTCTGGGCCAAATCCCCCACCATTGACGCACCCGGCAGAGTTTTGGCCAGCCCCGCAACCGTCGACGCGCCCGGGATCTTCATGGCCGTCTCCGTGATCGTGGACATGCTTGGAATACCGAACGCCCGGTCATCTTCATTATCATCTACCGCCCTCAAAACGCGCCGCGCTGTCGAATCTCGTTCGTTTTTGGTGAGCACGGGAGACACGACTGGAAGACCCGCGGTTGCCCCCCTGAAAAGTTTGTTACGATCGTTATCACCAGTGACCACGGAAGTGCCGACAGCGAAAAGCGTGACCACGGCAAGTAGCGTGCTGCAGTACAGACGCATTGATTCTTCGGAAACGATGTCTTCAGAGCAAATTGCACACTGACAGTATTCATCAGCAAAGCAAGAACGGGCAGAACGATAGGTTAGCTCAGTAGGCAAAGCCCATGATTCATGGTTTCGGTCCTCTGCGTCCAAAGAAGCGATGCTCTGTGACGATGGACTAGCCACTGTATTACAGTACGCCCAAAAGGTTCAATCAGCACGGTACACTCACCACAGCATGAATTGGGGAGGTATTTAATTTTACCTTACTTGGTGATATACACTTATGCACAGATCATGAGGAAAAACGAGCGGTAGCAACGCTTACATGAAAGTTTGGCTTTGGGTTATTGCCTCTGACTCCTGACTGTACTTTGAGGTACAGTATGTATGTGCCTTTCCGAAACTTTGGCCAATCTGACCTCAACAAGGTAGTCTTAAGAAGGAGAGGGTAGGGCTAGGCCTAGGATTTGCTGTTGTCCTGGCATCGGATTACGGAAGTCCTACGTAGGAGCTCCGTCTTCATCTAAAGGGTACCTTTTTGGAAATAAGGACCGAATGGCCATGTTAAGCTGGCCATTTGGGCCTTCGTAGGACTAACAAGTCCTTCTACGACTAGATCAGGCCAGTGCGCCTGAAAGCATCTGTGACAAATGCATAGTTTGGCCGCATTCGTACAGGCGGAGACTCAGGCAGCACCGCAACCAGGTCACCGTGCTCAGCGTGGAGCTACGTACGTGCGCTACAGGTATAGCGGTACTGAACGCGCTCACTTGTCGGCCTACCTTTGCAAGCCATTCGCTCAGTTTACATTCAGTTTTTGCTTATGCATGGTTTTACTGGCCCTGGTACTAACTTTTATGAGGTCTTACGTAGGAGCTAAAGTCCTACGTTACGTAGGCTACGTAGGACCTCAAATCGGAGGGCGTTATGCCAGAAAGGCACAATAATACAAGGTACTGGGATCCCAAAAAGCTATCCCTCACCGAATACGAGTGCCTTTACAAAAGTCAGATTGGTCTTTCAAAGGGAGTCGGCTAGACATGGGATACGTAACAACTCCGGCAGATCTTGTTCGCTGCCAGGATACTGTAGGTACATGTGACATAATATGTACGTACAAGTTCGCAGCTGGCGAGCCCGTTGGGAGATCTGACGTGCGGAACCCGTGAACTGTGTACATAATATCTCTCGCCTGATGACAAACAACCTGGTAGCACTTTGATTGAAGCTTGCAAACTGAGTGAGGTCGAAACCGTGGGAAACATGGTACCAGTCACACACACACCCAGGTGTGAGTACATCATGCCGCCGCGCGGTGACTTATTCACTATTTTGTACCCCGTCCAGGCAGCTAGCCAACTTCCAATGTTTACTGCCGCGCCGGATCATCCGGTTCGGAAGCTTCAAGAGGGAAGCACCATCCGCTGCGATGCCCAGAAGATGACGTAACAGCAATACTTGAATGACACAGTAACTCTCTACAACTATTTTAATATTAAAATACATGTATCGTATTAGTAGATCTAGAACACATGTACACTGTGGGCTCAGGCTACATGTAGTACAGCGCGAGCTTGAGGCTCCTTCCCCTCGTGCTGACCGCAGAGTTCGTCGTCGGATGACAGCAAAAAAGTTACGCATTTTATTTTACCTTACCGTCACAGGTAACCAAAGGTAAGGGCGATCATCGTGACAAGCGGGACAGATTTCTGCGTGTAGGCGACCGAATTGAAGCGGGGGAACTCGAAACTCAATGGCGCCCACAAACCCTACGCGGAGCGCAGTGTAGCCATTTCAAGCTACTTAAAATGTAAGAAATGCCCGATAATACGCCATGCAATAAATCCTAACCCATTTCCAATCAAAATGCACCGCACCAGGTGCTTCCTCCGCCCAGCGCTGCGTCGGCTCCTCGACGCCCGGCGGCGTCGCATCCACAGCGGGCAGACCGTGGAGGAGGCGGTGCAAGAAACGCGCGAGCGTCTGAGCCGCGTGTCGGGCGCGTTGGCGTCCTCCGCCCACGAATCGGCTCGAACCGACGCCAAAGCGCTGGCGGCCAACGCTCTGCTGCCTCCGTTGGCGTCCAGCAGCGACGTTTTCTTCCACGGGGAGCGGGAGGTGCGGCAGAATTTATTCGTGGTGATTAATTTCCTCCCAGTTATGTATTAATTGTGGGTGTACACTGCAGTTGACGGAGCACGAGGCGGCGCGACTGAGTGCTGGCTTAGAGCGGCGTGCGAGGGGCGAACCACTGGCCTATGTGCTCGGTAGGAAGGAGTTTTGGTCTCTGGAGTTCACGGTGACCAAGGACACGCTCATCCCACGCAGTGACAGTGAAGTGCTAATTGAAACCTTAACGGTAGGGGGGGGGGTATCCGGAAATTTGTGGGATCCTCGACACGGAAGAACTAAGTTTTATTGTTTTTACGTGAACTTTTCAGGAGCAATTCGAGCCCCAGACGCCGTTGCGGATCCTCGATATCGGGACAGGCTCTGGGTGTCTGCTACTATCAGCGTTGTCCGAGTTCCCTGCTGCTACTGGTGTGGGCATTGACGTTTCTCCCGGCGCTCTTGCTGTCGCCAAACAAAACGCTCGCTCTAACGGTCTGGATGGGCGGGCGGAGTTCGTGCTTCGAGACTTGCAGACGCTGCCTGGACTACGTGAGGACGCTCAAGAGGACAAACTGCTCTACCAACAATTTGACGTGATACTGTGCAATCCGCCGTACATTCCTAGCCGGGAACTCCCCCTTGTCGGAGCTGACGTGCTTGAGTACGAGCCCCATCTCGCGTTGTTTTCGGACGGCGGGCCTGCAGCTGAAGACACCGGAGAAGACCCTGACGGGCTGCGCATGTACCGCTTTCTGCACCAGAGCATTGCCAAGCTCTTCAAAGGTGACAACGGGCTGGCACCGGAAACAAATTCAGCACCAAACAACAAGAGAGAACAGACGCATGATAATGCGAGAAGTTGCTTGCTGTTGGAAATTGGTTCGGAGGAGCAGGCGCGAGCAGTTCAACAATTGTTTTCGGATTCGGCACTGGAAGAAGGACAACTGAACAGGGCTGACTGTGGATCGCGGCTGCAGTTCGAGCGCTTCTTGTTCGACGCAAGTGGGAAATACCGAGGTCTGCTATTTCTTTCTTGAGCAGCCTTCAACTTGAATAAATACGAGCGCATCCAAGCCTCTAAAAGTTTTCACTGTGGAACGCGAATTCCACGTCCGGCACGGTCTGGTTCAGCCGCGCGCACTGTTCGTCGATGACGTTGCCCAGTGGCTTGGGGCCGCAGAAAAAGACGCCGATCTCCTCGCGCTCTCCGTCGCCGTCCTCGAGCGGCTCCAGTCGTCGATGATTCTGCGCCACCCGCGAGAGCTCCGCGTTCCAGTCCGGACGCCCGAAGCGCGTGCGTTGCCTGGTCTGCAGGCCGGAGATGATGTCTTGGCCCTCGGTGTCGTGGATGAAGTTCTGCAGCGCTTGCAGAGGGGCGATGACCTCCTCGTTCTTGACGGACGAGAAGAAGTTGTGGATCTCGAGGCGGTTGTCCGCGTCCATTTGGCTCAGCTGGTTCATGGTATTGGTGAACCACGTGAGCGCCTCCTGCTCGCGCATGACCCAGTAGAAGTAGATCTTGCGCAGCTGGAAGCTCGGCGGGAAGCGGACGTGGCCGCACTGAGGGCATCGGTAGCTCTCCCACTGATGCATGATGCTGCGCAGGATCGACGCGAACGGGGTCACGCCGATGCCCGCGCCAATGAGGACGACCTCACGGTAGCGCGAGTAGTCTTGTGCCGGCGCACCGATGGGGCCATCCAGGAAGACGGTCGGGTACGGAGACGTCACGGGGCTGCCCTGGTCCTCCACTCGCGAGGCTTGGTGCTGCTGCAGGTTGTCGTACAGCGCCCGAGTCCAGTCGCCCGACCTCTGGATGTGGAGACTGATGAACTTGTCCTCCGGCGCCGACGAGATCGTGAACGGGTGCCACTCGAACTTGGAGATCGTCGGCACGTTGACGAAGACGTACATGCCCGGCAGGAAGCGCTGCCGCTTACTGAAGGCCTTCGGTTTCCTCATGAAGACGGCCACCGCCTCCTTCGAGAGCTGCACGTGGGCGATCTGGGTCTGGCCCCCGAACATTTGCGTCATCCGATAGCGCTTCTCGACCAGGTAGATGACGATCGGGGGCAGCACCCAGTAGTGCGCTTGCGGAGCTGCCACCCAGCGCGCGAAGCCATGGAACGCCATGAGAACGAGGAACGGGATGAAGAGCATGTGCGAGACCCAGAAGAGGTTGAACTTCCCCCTGCGGACCTTTTCGAGGCACAGCGGAGCAGCGATGGCGGCGCAGAGGAGCATAGCGACACCCGTCCAGATGGGGACTCGCAGCGCGAAGAGCAGCAGATTCTCGTCCCGAACGAACGCGAGGTGGTGGTACCGAGACTGCTTCCAGACTGCGAGGGGCACTGTGCGGACGTAGACGACGATGACCAGCCACGCCGCCGTGTGGCCGAGAAAGGCGAGCAGCAGCACGACGCCGCAGATCTTGTGGAACTCGATGTGGTGGTCGATCGGCAGGTGGTTGACGACGACCGGTAGCGTGCGGAGACCGGTCACGAAGTTCCGGCACATGGGCAGCAGCACGAACATGGTGTTGACGAGGCAGATCTCGGCGAAGCCCTTGGCGACGCGCGGGCAGTTACCGACCGCAGGGTCGAAGGCGAAGCGCGAGGCCTTGGCGATGAACACGGCGACCATGAGCAGGAAGTACAGAGTGAGCCAGAAGATCTCGGCCTTGTATCTGCGGCAGAACTTGTTGATGCGGTACCAGCGTCCGCCCCGTTCGTTGTTGTTGTTGTTGGTAGTGGTGGTGTTGGGCACGAACTCCTTCGGGTTGTGCGTCTGCACGATCACAGTCAGTCGTCCGAGCGCCTCCTTGCTCTTGTCGTCGTCCGACTCAGCCACCACAGCTCCGAAGACGCTCTTGAACTCGCTGTAGCTCATCTTGTCCTGCTGGCGGCACCGACCGAAGACTTTGCCCACCACAGCGTCGTAGTCGAAGGCCCCGAGGAACTCGACGCCGTTGGTGGCGAACGTGGCCTCGACAAACGCCCTCACGCCCTCTTTCGACAGGACGCCGCGGTGCTCGACATCAAACATCTCGAACAGGAAGCGGCACTTCTCGTCGTCCTCAAGCGCCGACACTCGGACCGCGTCGACCATCATGGCAACGGACTCGCGGGGCAACGGCATGTAGACCAGCGAGGGCCTGGAGGGGTCCTCATACTCGCCCCCGCACTGCTTGACAGATATCTGTGAAGCGTTGAGTGCTTGATTGAGGTCGTTGCTGGCCATTGAGGCCTTCCATAGGTGCTCCTTCAGTTCGTACAGACCGGTCTTGTTCAGCTGGCGGCTCGGTCGGGAGATCACGGACGCGGTTGACATGGATAGGTGGAAGTCCATATAGTTGCTGGGCAAGAAGCTTGAGCGAGTATTGGGAGCTCCGCCTCGAGCTCGCGAGTGCCCACGCCGGGAGTTGCCTCGTGGTCTTTGAACTCTAGAGCCGCCCGGCATCGTGACGAACGAATCCCTATAGTCTGGCGCCTCCGTTTGAGGTGCTGCGTAGCAAGCGTCGGGGCCAATGATCTTGGGCATGGGCAGAGCTGAAGGCAGCACGTAAGTGTCGCGGTGGACGTGTCGGTGGGTTTGCGTGCACTCCACGGGCGTGTTGCTGTCGAGGATGGCGAAGGTGGTGGCCGCTGGTGTGTTGTTTCTGCTCCTCCGCAGGTCGGACTTGGCGTTCATCGTCACCATGGCTGCTCTTCCGCGTCTTCGAGGACTTCTGCGTGGTCTAGTCAATCGGCAAGTGAGCTCGGCCGAGCGATGCGCCCCTGACTCAGAGAGCATACGAACAGCGATACGAACAGCGGTCAAGCTCCAGCCTTACGCCCCCGCGAAAGTATCCGCGGCTCCATCTGGGTCGTACAGCATGGCCATCGCGGTGCAAGTATCTTGAAGTGTGTATGCTCTCAGGTCAACATGTACATGTACGACGTGGAGTGCAACATTAGTCACCCGCATCACGCTGCGCGTGCTTCCAACCAACGAGAAGGCCAAAAGGACACTTTGTAGAGGACAGGTTGACAGGTGGTCCCGACTACCCCAAGCACGTAGTGCAGGCGACGGCCGGCCCGAAACGGAATGCGGCTTGCAATTCGACGTTCAAAGCGGAAAAGGTCGAGGCAGCGAGCTCTACATCCCGCCTCCTCATTAAGCTTGCTCTTCTAGCCGAGCTGGAGTTTTGGTGCCGACATCTTCACATTGCTGCTGAGTTACAAGTAATTGATTGATACGTGCGTGCGGCGGATTATCAATAAACGGCACTAGCGAAATGCGACGCCAGGATGTTAATCACGATAACGCGTCTCTATCTACTGAGCAGCCTCTCTGCGCACGATGCAACACGAACGTAATGGATGGTATGCCGACTTCTACTGTGCAGTGGATATTCGTTTTGGCTGTGCACACACAACGCCAGCCAAAGACTGATCGCCAGCAGAACCTGGATCACCAGCGAAGTGTTATTAATTTCTCGCAGAGGTGTGTGCAGATCGACCGCTCCAGAACCGAGCTGTTGAGTGCGGCTCTCATGTCAACTCCATTTTGTGTAAGTAAATAAAGCATTTCCTACGAATTTACCCAAACGTAATATAAGAATGAAAAAAAACAGTTTCAGTTGAGGATCATTATTTTTATTACAAATAAATTAAATTAACAATCGCTTCGGAATACAACTGTAGCTTTCTGGTAAGTTGAGCCGTTAGCACTTCTGCGCTTGAAACTATGGGTATCGATGCTAGACACACATATAAAGCAAGCAAACAGAAGAATATTCACGTCAAGATTATCTTGCTGCAGTTGGTGGAAGCCGAGGATTTGGACGGTGAGCGCCTTCGCTGCATGGCATTGGCTATGAAAGCCTTATTTTACGACTTGACAAAGGTAAAATTACTGGAGGGCTGTAGTGTTGTTGTATACATGTAGTATGATAAACATGTACATCATACTAACAAAAAGTAAGTTCGAATATCAGGACATCGCAGTTTTATCACACTGACATACATTGATCTGCTGCAAACCCCTAACTAATTCGTACATAAAACAATGAGACAAAGTGCACTCGCGAGCACGTAGGTGGTAAACCATACACTTTGCGTTGGTCCCACGAGTCTCTCAGCGTGTTTATAAGATAGATATTCCTATGGCAGCACCAAGTGCTTAGCCGCACAACTTTGCAGCGCAAAACCCGTGTCGTTATCGACTTACTGGGAAGGCCACAGTTGACTCCCGAGCACTTGCTAAAAAATAGTGTTGTATTGAATATGAATAGCTATTCTGTATTTCAAATTTACAAATGTAATATAATAAATTGCGTGTTCGCAAAATGTAATAAATATCTAGATAAGTAAAACCCTCCAATAATTTGGATATAACAAAATGCTATTGCCAGTCATGTTTGTAATGATTTAATTGTTCTTTTAAGAATTTAAAACTAACTGTAATTATTGTCAAAAACAATAATCACATGGCATAATTGACGATTCATGTATTGTGCGTTGCAGACTTTTTGGCATTTTGGACTGTAATTCCATCGACTTATCGAGCACGACTTATCTATAAATCGTACTCGAGTACGAATTGCTGTAAATCATGGATGGTCAATCTGCACCAGGTAGAGTGCACAGACCAACTCGTGCATGATCACATTCAACACGAGTAAGCATCGCTTTGGCACTTGTAGAAAGTGCCATTTCCGAGCCAAATCGGCTTCGAAACACGATTTGAGCAGCTCGCATTCAAAGCCTCTAGGATTTATCACTAAGTACGAACACTAACTAGTGCACTAAATAGGAGAGTAAAATGGATGCAAAGCACAATATTATTAATATTAGTAATGGAGCGCATCTCAGTCGCGTTGCTCCGTTGAGCAAACTTAGGGCTAAGGGCGTGTTCGCGACCGTTGCAATTTAGAGTCTCAGTTTAACCGTGCAGGTCATCAAACCAATAAGCAATTAGCAACACTGGTGGAGCTGCATGATGAAGTCTTCATTATCAGCAAATAACGTTACTATCTATCGCGAGGTCAAGATAATCAACGGCAATTACACACCAGCAGCAAGAGAGCATTAATGATGCTGGACTATATCTCGCGAAACCCTAGATCACGGTTAACCGCAAGGGTGAGCTGCAGCACCAGCGGTTCAAGATCAATTAGTGGTAGCCGACAGCCCAAAGCAAAATACATGTAGCAAGGGATAATTGTTGTTAAAAGCTATAATATACAGTTTCGATTTTCCAGCGTACTCAATACAGCATCTCGGCTCCCGATGCCCGCCGTACTTCCTCTCTAGTGCTACATACCATATCACTTATACCATATCACTTACCGGTATTAATAACACAATTTAAAAATTGTTACACTATCGCAAGATTATCTATTCTATCGGCAGCAAGTGGTTGCGAGGAGCACAGCCAAAGCAAACCCGCGCGGGGTGCCCGTGAAGCATGTCCGCGTAGGAGGGCCCAGCAACCAGCAGGGCAGCGAACGAACCCGTCGTTGCGGCTTGGAGCTAGTTCCGTAGTGTGGGGTGCGGGCCCCCAAGGTATAAGGAGACCACCTGCGTCACTGCCAGGAGCTATCTGTAGGCAACAGGCTGTAGCTTCACAGAGTATTGGACATGGTGAGCTTTGCGTAGCACGTATCCATGCAGGCAAGTTGAAGTGCACTCTCTTTTAGCAATTCTACCCTTCCCAGCACTAACTCACTCGTAGTAATGGATGCAAGCGCTGACTTGGCGCTCTAAATCAGAGTGAAGCCGAGGACTTGGTGGCGTTTTTTTTGGCGCTCGGTGCGATCTAAAGTGTAGCAATTTATCTAAAACCGCGATTCGCTTCCCGATGCCTGTTTGATTAGCGTTTATCGTCGAGGCTAATCGTGTCCCCCCACTTTAATGGCATCGACCCCTTCTCAGAAGGGGTCACTCCAGTTTTTGCGCAGTTAAGAGTGTCTATGGATCAAGAGAGGGTTGTTCAACCGAGGTTTTTTGCGCAATTTTTGGCCAGGGGAAGTGATTCTAGGTGTAAACCCTAACCGTTCATGTCTCAGATTAAGAGAGGTAAGATCTAGAGTAAAGAGGAGTGATAGATGATTATAAGTGGGGACTTCGTCCCCAATTAAATAGTACATATATAATGTATTGCAACAAAAATGACCACCACTGCACTCCAAGTGTGGGTCGACAGCTCCAAGGTAGACATTTGATCGCACTACTGTATGGGAATGTACCCGCAATCCTAGTCCACCAATCGAGCAGTTTTGGTAATAATTTTCAAAGCCATGTCCCGTCAGAAAACAATGATTGCAAACATATTGATATTGGATCTTTCAGCTTTCTATATCTAAAAAAAGGAAAATGAATTGTCCGAGCGGATGAACAACTCGGTCAGTCTCAGTAAGAAACTAAGCCAATTCTATCAGAATGACACCACATTCTATCACAGGAGTCAAATACGGAGCAAGCTTCTAGCTACGGTTGATGGTCTAACCAATGCTAGAGATCATCACGAAGAAATAAGTTTTTCGAGCTATACCGATAATGCTTTTCATGGTTCACAAACATGTTTGCAAAGTGCGCGAAGGGGCAATGGAATCAATGACTGATCCCCTAACGTAGTTACTCCTCTGTAGTCCCAGAGAAGTGCGATTTTGCCAGACCAGTGTGCCTGCAGTACATGTATGGATGTAAAGAGGTGAAGGTAAAAACGATGGCAAAAACAGTTTCTGCCGCGCGGTCCTCTTGGCAATGGGAATAAAGGCATAGGCTAGAGAAGACCTCGAGCTTTCTGCAAAATCATTGTTTTGCCGTTCGCGAAACGACCAGGCTACCGCGTGATTGCTGGTACATGTTCCAGTGGATCGATAGTCTTCAAACTTCTAAAACTAGTTGCAACTTTGCAGCTGTTGGGGCTTCAGTAGAGGAGGTGAGCACCTGTCACCCTTGTCCACTTCTGACTTTGACTGTTCTTAGGCAAGTTAACAGTGGTAACGAGCGACTGCCTTGGTGAGCTAATGAACCAGTGGTGCACGTTGAAGAGCTGACACCGTGCATGCATCAAGATACTTGACCATGCAGCACCGATCAGCTGGCCCTACCGAGGGCCTGGTGGCCACGTTGCACTGACGACCGAGTGCTGTCCGCAGCTCGTCGTCGCTTCACTCTTCATTTCGACGACTTGTGAGAGGACCCTGGGCCTGCAGTGTCGGCTAGCGAGCGATAAGCATGGTGAGCAACCAAGCGTCAAGAGGCTCGGAGATGCTGCCATCAGAGCTCGGCAGGCCCACTTGTCCCAGAAGTAATAACAGCACCCCAATGTCCACAATGCAGACTGACTACGCTATTCTGGAGAGCAACACACCAGTGGAGTGCACACAGATCCATCACCACGACTTCGAGGCCGAGAAGAAGACGCTGCAGAAGTTGCCCCCGACTCTGCCAATGCCCAAGATTCTTGGCTCGGTTATTCGTTCCTCACCGCCCAACGTCGAGACAAGACCGAGAGCTAGCTCTCTTGTGGCCATGCTTGGCGGATCTGGCGCTAAAACTGCGATGGGGAACTCCAGACTCGCCACTTCCCGTGTGGGCGAATTGAACACCAGCCACTCGAGCTGTCTGTCGAGTGGGTCCGTCTTGAACATGAGCTCCCATCCGTCCATGACGTCCGTCTCAAATATCTCGCGTCCGAGTCGGCTCATGAACAAGGCAGAGCTCCACGACTTGAAGGACCAACTGTGGCAAGGATCAATGTCAGGTGGACTGAGCAAAGCGATGGATGCGAGTGCAGTCAGCTCGGATGACTGCGCCAACCCACGAGCAGCCGGCCAGCTATCGTTTTTCACTCAAGCGTTCAATGCATCATCACTTCCGGGATCAACTCATGCGGAGAGGACGTCGATGGCTTTTATCCCTTTGCCCCGCGAGTCGGTTGCCATGATGGTCGACGCGGTCCGAGTGTCGGCGCTTGAGGACGACGAGAAGTGCCGCTTCCTGTTCGAGATGTTTGATGTCGAGCACCGCGGCGTCCTGTCGAAAGAGGGCGTGAGGGCGTTCGTCGAGGCCACGTTCGCCACCAACGGCGTCGAGTTCCTCGGGGCCTTCGACTACGACGCTGTGGTGGGCAAAGTCTTCGGTCGGTGCCGCCAGCAGGACAAGATGAGCTACAGCGAGTTCAAGAGCGTCTTCGGAGCTGTGGTGGCTGAGTCGGACGACGACAAGAGCAAGGAGGCGCTCGGACGACTGACTGTGATCGTGCAGACGCACAACCCGAAGGAGTTCGTGCCCAACACCACCACTACCAACAACAACAACAACGAACGGGGCGGACGCTGGTACCGCATCAACAAGTTCTGCCGCAGATACAAGGCCGAGATCTTCTGGCTCACTCTGTACTTCCTGCTCATGGTCGCCGTGTTCATCGCCAAGGCCTCGCGCTTCGCCTTCGACCCTGCGGTCGGTAACTGCCCGCGCGTCGCCAAGGGCTTCGCCGAGATCTGCCTCGTCAACACCATGTTCGTGCTGCTGCCCATGTGCCGGAACTTCGTGACCGGTCTCCGCACGCTACCGGTCGTCGTCAACCACCTGCCGATCGACCACCACATCGAGTTCCACAAGATCTGCGGCGTCGTGCTGCTGCTCGCCTTTCTCGGCCACACGGCGGCGTGGCTGGTCATCGTCGTCTACGTCCGCACAGTGCCCCTCGCAGTCTGGAAGCAGTCTCGGTACCACCACCTCGCGTTCGTTCGGGACGAGAATCTGCTGCTCTTCGCGCTGCGAGTCCCCATCTGGACGGGTGTCGCTATGCTCCTCTGCGCCGCCATCGCTGCTCCGCTGTGCCTCGAAAAGGTCCGCAGGGGGAAGTTCAACCTCTTCTGGGTCTCGCACATGCTCTTCATCCCGTTCCTCGTTCTCATGGCGTTCCATGGCTTCGCGCGCTGGGTGGCAGCTCCGCAAGCGCACTACTGGGTGCTGCCCCCGATCGTCATCTACCTGGTCGAGAAGCGCTATCGGATGACGCAAATGTTCGGGGGCCAGACCCAGATCGCCCACGTGCAGCTCTCGAAGGAGGCGGTGGCCGTCTTCATGAGGAAACCGAAGGCCTTCAGTAAGCGGCAGCGCTTCCTGCCGGGCATGTACGTCTTCGTCAACGTGCCGACGATCTCCAAGTTCGAGTGGCACCCGTTCACGATCTCGTCGGCGCCGGAGGACAAGTTCATCAGTCTCCACATCCAGAGGTCGGGCGACTGGACTCGGGCGCTGTACGACAACCTGCAGCAGCACCAAGCCTCGCGAGTGGAGGACCAGGGCAGCCCCGTGACGTCTCCGTACCCGACCGTCTTCCTGGATGGCCCCATCGGTGCGCCGGCACAAGACTACTCGCGCTACCGTGAGGTCGTCCTCATTGGCGCGGGCATCGGCGTGACCCCGTTCGCGTCGATCCTGCGCAGCATCATGCATCAGTGGGAGAGCTACCGATGCCCTCAGTGCGGCCACGTCCGCTTCCCGCCGAGCTTCCAGCTGCGCAAGATCTACTTCTACTGGGTCATGCGCGAGCAGGAGGCGCTCACGTGGTTCACCAATACCATGAACCAGCTGAGCCAAATGGACGCGGACAACCGCCTCGAGATCCACAACTTCTTCTCGTCCGTCAAGAACGAGGAGGTCATCGCCCCTCTGCAAGCGCTGCAGAACTTCATCCACGACACCGAGGGCCAAGACATCATCTCCGGCCTGCAGACCAGGCAACGCACGCGCTTCGGGCGTCCGGACTGGAACGCGGAGCTCTCGCGGGTGGCGCAGAATCATCGACGACTGGAGCCGCTCGAGGACGGCGACGGAGAGCGCGAGGAGATCGGCGTCTTTTTCTGCGGCCCCAAGCCACTGGGCAACGTCATCGACGAACAGTGCGCGCGGCTGAACCAGACCGTGCCGGACGTGGAATTCGCGTTCCACAGTGAAAACTTTTAGAGGCTTGGATGCGCTCGTATTTATTCAAGTTGAAATGAAGATTGAAGTACTAAACAGACCGTTTGGGGTGGAGTTTAACATTCGACCGGTCTTAGCGAATCCTGAATGGATATTGTCTTACCAATGCGGGATGCCGTGGATTTTGTTGTAATAGTTCCTGTACGCGATATAAGCATTCAGATACTTGCTGATGTAAGGATCCGCCTTGGTTTCGTAGAGCTTCACGAGGTCGAGAACATCGTCGGGTTTGAGGCCAGCCCTGTTCCATTCAAAGAACTGCATCTTCTTGAGGAATTCGTCGTTCTGGGACGCCTTGGGGAACTTGGCCCTGAGCTTCGCCAGCTCCTCGGTCGGTGGCAACTGGAATCGCTCTTCTTGTGCAGCGGAATCCTCGACGTTATCGCTGATCCCATTGTGTGGTCAGAGCCAGAGCTCCCATCCCTGAACGCGTTCCCGAGTCCACTGAGGTCGTCGTCTTGGCCTGAAAGAGACCCACAGGCGTTGTTTGCGAACGGAATGATCCCGATCCCATGATGTGAGCTCTTGTCATTAATGGTATGGTCAAGGACTACTTGAAGAACTTCATTAAGAAATTCTTATGCTTCTTCAATAAGCTCTCTTGTGCAGCGAACATATTTTGTTTGTTTTTTTCCTGCACGTAAACGTACCACCTAGCTTGATGAGTAGATTTAGAGAAGGCGCCCTCCAAGTTTTTTTTCGTGTGTGCCTCGTCCAAGAGAGTCTAACCTCTTTCTCTGTGAAAAAAAAGCAATTCCAACTGACGACGAGGAAGTCAATTGCCGATTATCGTCTTCTCAACTTGCTATGTAGAACAGCTACCAACGACTTTCTTACCTATTGTAGTATCCGATACTTCTAAGAGGTAAACGCGATTAGAGGCTTGACGTTTTCTGAAGAAAGGTTCGAAGAAGCTGCAAGTTGCCAACAAATTTGAGGATCTTTGTCAAAGTGTTTTGGTTTTCGAGTTCAAAAGAGAGTAGGGATCCATATCCGATGTGGCTCAGCAGTCTAAATAACAGCTCACGAGAACCTACCGTATCGATATCTTCACTCGAGCTGAAACAACTGTGCTGTGTTCGTTCAAAGCGCCTCGAGCACCAAAGGCACCACTTCGAACTTGCCCGCCTCGACTTTCACGCCGAGCGCAGCAGCGCACACTGCCTGGATGAAACCAAAGTGCGTCACGACAGCGACGTGGTGCTCTGGGGTCGTATGGAAAAGTTCCAGCAGAAACTCCTTCGCTCGAGTCTGGATTTCTTCGTCGGACTCGCGACGCTCCGTCGTCCAGAGCATATCCTCCTCGTCCTTGATGGCCGCAAAGTCCACGTCTGGGAACTTGACTTCAGCTCTGGCAGCGAGCGGCGGTTGTTGCAAGTATCGACCCCGAGGTGCTCACGACAGTTCTCCATGCAAACGAACGGAGTATTGGGCACTTGGTCCTCCCCAAAGAAGACTTGAGCTGTCTGAATTGCGCGCGAAATGGGCGAGACGATGCCACGCTCGATTGGCGGCATGCCTCGCTCCAGCTCCGCCTTGATGAGGGGTGGACCCTAGTTCTTCGCCTCCTGGATACCGAAGGGTGTCAGCTCTGCGTCTCTGTAGACGTCACTGATCACGAGCTCCCTGTACCACCGTAGCGACTCCGAGGGCTCCTCGGTCTGAGGCGCCATGGTGAAAAATCCCTCCACTGCTGTGATGGCGGTTGGGACGCTCACGACGTGGTCCGAGTTGTTAGTGCAGGTCGATTCAGCCATGGCTTGGTTGGGAGCTGTTTTGAGTTGTGAATCACACCTTGCGAGGCGCCGGGCAGAAAGAGGTGAACTGGCTGGCCGAGCCCCATTAAGGTCTTGCCACGCAGCTCGGATCGGGCACGAACCCATGCCATACGTGATGAGTGGAGCAGCAGACACTTCGACTTGAGCTCAAGGCGGTGAGAATTCACTCTTGTATTAGCCTCGCGGCACTTCCGAGCTCCCAGCAACTAACTGCACGGTAGCCCATACTTGTGACACTAACTTACCGACGGCGATCGCGACGGTCTCTGCGGTCGTGGTCTCGGTGGCGGCTGTGGCGACTGCTGTCTCGCGATCGGTCTCGGCGATCGCGTTCTCCAGCTCTCCTTGGCTCGCCCCTCGATCGCTGGCTCGTTTCATTGCGCGAGTCGATGGTAAGATAGTCCTGCGGTAGTACAAATGATACAATGTTAAGAGGCTACTCAACCTCGTTATACGGAGCAAACAGATAGACGGGTCTTACGTCAGCTGAAAGCTCGTTGCCAGCGCGAAATTGATCCTGTGCACGAACAAACACGATGAAAATCGTTAGCATTACAATGCAGAGCGACATGAGTCCACGTCAAGAGCAGCAGCCTTACGTCGATGTGCTTCTTGAACTTCAGCTTGGCAGTCATCCACGATTTATCGTCGTTCGTATCATCATCGTCGGCGCCATCGTCCTCCAGAATCTGCCCATGGTAGCTCTCCGCTTCTGCGTCGTCTTTCTTGCTATCATCGGACTCTTTACCGACACGCTCCTTGACGTTCACATCCACCAGGGCAGCCTGGAACTTCTTCAGCTTCGAGAGCGTGTCTTGCTCTCGGGCGGAGCGGTTGCTCGCCTTTTTGCACTGCAGATACTTCTGTCGTTGTTGCTGCAGCGGGGTCAGCATGTCCTGGAAGGCACGATCCTTCTCCTGCTTCTTCGCTTCCTCGCCCATTAGCAGCGTCACGGCCTTCTTCGACTTCCGCAGCTCCTCCCGCAACTTCACGTACTCCTCGCGGTCTTTTTTCTTCTCTTTTGATTCCGAGCCAAACTTTTCAATCGTTGCCGGGTCAGAACTCTGGGTGGTAGCTTCGTCCTTCTCGTCAGGCAGCTTTTCTTCCAACTTGGGGCGCTTAATCGCCGCCGAAGCGGCTGCAACTGCCGCTTTCAAGTTCGCCCGCGAGCGCTCTTTCTTCTCCTCGCTGGTCGTCTCACCGCTGGTTTCCGTGACTCTCTGGAGCACCTCTGCATCCACCTCCGCCTTCAGCTTCCGGTAGTTTAGCAGGTCGTGGCTACTCATCATCTTCTTCGCCCTTTTCTTCTTGGACTTGGCAGCTGCTCCGTCAATCTCCTCCTGGAAGGCCTCTTCCTCATCTCCAAACGAGAGAAGCTTCAAGTCCTTCGTCCCCTTCCGGTCGCGCTTCTTCTTCTTCTGCGCGTCTTCCGCCGTCGACGCCTCCTTCCGTTTGACAGCGCTATGAATTCCAAGAGTCAATGTCATCAGTACCTAGGCGACCAACCACGAGCCACCCACCGCAACTACCGACGTACCGCGGCACGATGTCCTCGAACGGGTTCCACAGCACCTCTGCACTCAGCAGCTTGGGCGGATTCGTGGGTCGGTCGTTCGCGTCCGTCTCCAGGTCTCCGACACTCAGCAAATTGAAAATCGTGTTGCCAGTCACCTAATTTCGTAAAAAAAAAAGGTTAGCAGCCACACACACACGCCCCTCCATCAGCTCCAGCCCTCTCACCTTGCCAAAGATGGTGTGATTCTTCTCCAGGAACTCGCAGGCGTCCAGCGTGAAGAAAAACTGCGAGTGGTTGGTGTTGGGTTTGTTCTCGTTGGCCATGGCCAGCAGTCCGCGGTGGTTGAAGCGCAGTCTCGAGTGGAACTCGTCGATGAACGGGGCTCCGTAGATGCTCTCGCCCCCGTTGCCGGTGCCCGTGGGGTCCCCGCCCTGCACCATGAACCCGGCGATGATGCGGTGGAAAATCGTCTGGTCATAATACTGTCCCGTACAACATAGCATGTCCGGATAATTTTGTCAGACACATTTAGCTATTTTGTTATAACAGACGCAATACAGGCTAGCATTTTAGCCGTGGTGCAAGCCCGACGTACCCCCTCCAGACACAGCTGCACGAAGTTGCGCACCGCCTTGGGCGCCTGCTGCGGCCACAGCTCCACGTCCAGGTCCCCGAAGCTCGTGTGCAGCAGCACCTTGCCCTCCGTGTTGGGCTCGGTGATGTAGATGTTCGACATGCCCGCGCCAAGTGCTTTCGCCTCTCGGTGTTACCCGTTTTTAGTACTTTTGGTATACAAATCGAGCCAATTTTGGCCTACAGCTATAGCATTAGATGGCGGAAAGTACTAGGTAGCGTCGCGCAATGGAGGACACCTCCAGTGCAGTGCGAGACGCTAGAACTTTCACCCGTCCTCGGCAAGCCTGTTCTGACCGGCAATCCTTCCTGATACGAGGAATCCCTCATGTCTGTTTGGAAGTGTCCGTCCTGGTCGGATTCACCTCAGCCCAGTCGGCTGCTTCTGCCCGCTCCAGCTTCACCTGCTCCGTCAGCGTCACGCGCTCGAGGCGCTGCTCGAACCGCTCGAGCGACTTTTTCCGCGGCGACAAGTTGTACCTCTCCTTCCGGAAACGCGCCCGCTGCTCCTCGAACGCTCGCAACGCATTGCGTTCTGCCTGCACGCGTCGGAGCTCCTCGTCGTCGAGCTGTGTGTCCTGGTGCTCTTCACGCTTCCGTTTGGTCCATTGTTCGTAGAAATCGTCCAGCAGCGTGTAGTACGTGGTAAGGTTCGCAAGCTCGCGTTGCTGGAGATACACGCGCTCGCGTTCAGTACGCCGCTTGGTGTTGATCTGCTTACGCCGTCGGAGCTTGTCCAGCTGTGTGGGCAGCACCGTAGCGAGGAACGGCATCTTTTCTCGGCTCTTGCCGTTGGTTGTGAACGGCAAGTGGCGAGTTGCTTCGTCTCGGTGCAGTTTCTGGTTCGAGAGCTCGCGCAGATCCGCGTGACGGTGTCCAGATCGAGTCTCGTTTTGCATGAATGCGCCTTCGTACCAGAACTCCCATTTCTCAGTCTCCTCCCCGGTATCCCCGCTCCGTCCATTGCCAACATTGTTATCGTTATGAAGACGGTAGTAAAAGTCTCCACGACCATCCATGGCGTCTTCGTGCCAAAACCCGACGTGCTTGGAGCGTCCACCGTCAAAGCGAGCTATGCCGCGACCATGTCGAGCTCCAGCATCGAAGAACCCCTCGTATTCATCGTCATGGCGCTCGCGTTGGCGCCCGCGTCCATGCGGCTGGCCGTCTACGAAAGGCCCCTCAACGAATGATCCGTCTGGGAAAGTTCGCTTGCAAGCGGGGCCATGCAGAACTCCGTTGACAAAGACCCCCTCGTCGACAACGCCCGTGGAGCTCACGTACCGCCCCAGTCCAGAAATGACGCCGTCCCGCATCTCTCCGTCGTAGACGGCGCCGTCCGGGAACGTGACATGCATCCCCTCGCCGCTCTCGACTCCATCGCGATAGTCGTCACCGTTCAGCAGCGAACATTCGTACGCGCGTCCTCGCAGTTTGTCGCTGTATTCGTAGCGTCGCTGTGGACGATCGAAAGTCCCCTCACAAGTCGTTCCCTTGCCATACACAAGCTTCCCACTGCCGCAGCGCGTATTCCCCGAGAAGTAGCCGTCGTAGACGCCGACATTCGTGTACTCCTGTCCCTGACCCTGTTTGCGTCCAAGTCGAAACGCGCCGGAGTACACGCCGCCGATAGATGAGAAGTGAAAGCGCTCGTCGATTGGGTCCAAGGGGACGTCGTCTTCTCCTGCAGCCAACGCTGCGGCGGTAGGCGCCATCAGTTCACCTTCACCGTGACGCAGGCGTCGAAGTCGCACCGTTCGCATGTTGATCTCCTTCAACAGATCATCGGGGTCAACCATTTGGCTCGTCGTCTGGTCATCCTCGAAGAACGCTCTCGGTTGCGGGCGGGTCTGCACGAGGCACACGTAGTTCCAGTCCTTCTTGTCTAGCGCCAGCGACACGAGGTCCCGTCCGCGCGGACTCGTGAGCGTCGCAGCCCAAGTCTTCATCTCCACTTCGTCCTTGACACTGGTCGATGGCAGCCCAGCGTCTCGAGGGACCTCAGTGAGCGTCACCGGCTCAGTCATGATCAGCCTTGTCATGCGCTTGCGTCGTCGCTCTAGCTCGTTGATCTCGTCCGTGAGCTCCTTGGCTTGAGCGTTCATCGCGTCGGCCAGTTGCTTGCGCGTCTCAGTTTGCTGCTTGGCGGTCCCCGCCAGATCCACAACCGGAAGCGCGTTGATCTTCTCCTTCAGCACCTTGAGCTTGTGACGGGCGGTTGCCACCAACGGCTTCAATCGGAGCAGCGGCTGGAACTCCTGCGTGATGCCGAAGAGCAGCCACGCCCTGATGTCAATTGGTTCGCACTGCACAGGCACGAAGGCGAGCACAAGCAGTGCGCCGCCGGAGTAGAAGGGGTCTTGGAGATCGTCCTGCGGCATCGGCTCGACTCGCTCGTGGATGGTGTAGTACCAGCGGTCTGTGCCCTTGGGCGGCAGCACCTGCGTCATCCAGTCCTTGGGCCACAGCACGTCTACATACATGCAGTTTCAAGTGCGATGGATCTATCAGTGCGAGGCATCAAAGGATCAATAGCTGCAAGACTTACTGCCGAACGGATCCTTGAGCAGTGCGGCATTGCAGTCGAAGAGCAAGTTGATCTTGGGTCTACGCGGCGATAGCAACAAGCATACACAACTGTGAGGTCATGGACACAATTCGGAGCTGGAGGAGCTGGGACGTACACGGTGAAGTCGGAGCGCAGCACGAAGCGGAACTTGTAGTACTCCGGCTTGGCGCATTCTGGGTCGAACAGCGCCACGGCCATTTGGTCTTCCTTGTACTCCTCCACCATCTTGCCCGTGCGTGGGTCAACCACGAGACGCCCCGTACGCGTCGCCATGGTTCAGGACCCTGCAATAGTCCGAGGAAATGAACGACCCTCTGCTCACGACCGTTTGATTCCAATAACTAAGCCCATACCAAAACACTCAAGTGGATTCCCCGTTCAGATCAGGAGCGGTTGGTGTATTAGCTTTAGCACATGAAGGAGCTCACAAGCTTAGCAGCCTTAGCGGACCAAAGACCGAGAACTTAGAACTGGCGGAACTGCTTGCGCACGTTGATGGGCTTGGTCTCCGAGGCGGGCTCGACCTCGAGCACGTTGAAGCGCACCGTCTTGGCGAGCGGGCGGCACTGGCCGATGGTGACGACGTCACCCTCCTTCACGCGGAAGGCGGGCGACAGGTGGGCGGCCACGTTCTTGTGGCGCTTCTCGAAACGCTTGTACTTCTTGACGAAGTGCAGGTAGTCGCGACGCACGATGATCGTACGCTTCATCTTGGTCGAGAGGACGACGCCCTTGAGGATACGGCCGCGGATCGAGATGTTGCCGGTGAACGGGCACTTCTTGTCCACGTACTGGCCCTCGATGGCGCTCTTGGGGGTCTTGAAGCCCAGGCCCACCTCCTTGTAGAAGCGGGGGCCCTTCTTCTTGCCGGCGAACTTCTTGCTGGCAAGGAACACGCCCTGCTGCTTCTGGTAGGCCTTCTCAGTCTGCGCTCAGCAATGACAACAGGTTCATACAGAGTCAGTCTCTCGTGTCCTCAGAGCAAGCACAAAGCAAGCAGGACAAGGCAGGAGTGGACACTCGCTGCTGCAGTCCGGTTAGTAGCAGACAGCGTCTACTGTCGCCCAGAAAGGGTCAAAGGGATCCTGCCGATGATGAGTCGGTTGAATTTGTCAATGGTTCGGGTCGTTCTCGCAGTCCACGAACAAGATCGCAGACACCAGCGTACATCTTCACCCCATGTATCCACAAGGACCAAAGGTCTCAGTGGCTGAAGGGGGGGGGGTGCCAACTGATGCTGCGACCTTCTCCATGGACTCGACACGCTCCACACTCAACAGGAGAGTGAATGCGTGTGTGGGTTACAGCCTTGGTGAGCCATCACCTCACCAACTAGCTAGCCAGCTCCTTCAGGGCTTCCTCCGCCAATTCCTCCTGGCGACCACCAGCCAGCCGCCAGCTCCGACCGCTGCGAGACCGTCGAACTCCCTCCTTTACCCCGACTTCTGAAGCGCCAGGCGCCGCCGCTTACCACCCGCTGTCAGCCTGCATCGTTCTTCCTCCCTGTCCTGTCCTGTCCTGTCCTGTGTGTTGCGTCCGTGTTGGGGGTCCATTCAGGAGGCGACAGGTACCTGGTCAACGTGCTCCATGGTGTCTCAAGGGGATTCGATAGTGAGCTAGCGGCGAGCAACGGTGGCCGAAGCGATTGGCTGCGGTGGATTCAGCCTAACCTGTGTGGTCCACGCGACGGTTGCTACCTTAAATAAAAATTTCAAGTCGAAGTTATTGTGGAAACCGATTAGATTGTCCGAGCGGATTAGCTGATAAAGCAGCGTTCATGAGGGATTTGACTAATAGTAAATCGAGGATTCCTATGATTTCATATGGCATCGGTAAGGGTATAAATCGGTGTAAGGTTAATAAAATAGGGGTTGCCTCATTACCGCCTGCAATGCGAGGAACGACCACTTACCGCCACGAGCTAATGTTTCGCGCACCGACTAACGAGGAATAGCATCGCGTGCATTAAATACGCTTCTGTGAGCAGTCGATATGTACTGTACTGCTATCTATTTATCAAGTTGTGAAGTCATGTATTTGCGCTGTCATTTCTCGTCAGCATTAGCGTTTGTCGGTTTTACTTTAAATCGGCCGCCGAATGCCGAGTGGGTGTCGGACATTCGGGCTGATTAGCATGCAAATCAGCCGTCCAAGGCTTTGTAAGTCGTGGAGTAGCTAAATCAGCTTGCCACATGGCGATGTAGGCACAACAGACTGCTCTGTCAAATCAGAGTACAAATCTTAAGCTGTCGATCTAATTAGGAGGTCGGATTTGCTAAATCCGACTCGATTAAGCTTAATCATCTGCTTAATCAACCGATTTATACTCCAATTAGACAATATAATCGGTTTCCACAATACTTATTCATCTAAAATAATTGTTGCTTAAAGCAACAAATTTTTCCCTTAATTTTGCAACTGCTTGACAGGGCCAGCAGAACTTTGTTGTAGCCTCTGTTGATGGCGCTCGAACAGCCTCGAAAGCCATGGTAAGAATGGACTAAAATTAAACGGGCTATACACGTCGTAAATTCACAATAACACCAGTTGTGAAATCGCAACCTAGGTACATAGTTCATTGTATTGATCTCAAAAGCTCCCGTGTGACGTTAGCACTCCTGTGGACGTCACGAGAGCAGACTGAGTTCAATCACAGCACTGGCTGCTTACCGTACTGTTTTCCGACGTAGATTTTACGTCCTGTTGCTCGTTTACGCTTATGTTGAAGCGACCGTCAAGCACCAAGAAGTTCAAATATATTGCACACGCGACCATCGTATCGTTGACTTCTAGCTGTCGCGGTTCCTCTCTCCACGCCTGAAATGCTCGCCCCAAGTGAAGTTCCCTGCGCGCAGCTAAGGCATGCAGCTGCATACCTGCACTGTGCACACAAACTCTATCAAATCTCTGCTCATGTATTACTTCGTGGAGACGTTCACTCTTCGCTCTTGGCAGGCTGGTAGCGGGCCACCTCGTCGTCGTTGCGGCCGAACCCCTGCAGACGCAGCGACGAGTTCTGGTACGCCAGCATGGCGCCGCCCACCGTGCCGATGATGCCCGTGAACCACATGCCTGGACGCGCCAAGCTGCGGTCCAACTGGCGGGCTGCAGACAGCAGCAACAACAACAACAGCAACAACAACCATAACAGTCAGCGCCTTACCGTCGATAGATAGATAACCAAGCTCCACACCAGCAGCAGCAGCACGCACCAACGATGTAGCCGAGCGGGAAGGACGCGACGCCCAGCGCCGCGCTCTGGACGAGGTCGGCCTGGCTCACGTTGTCGCGCACCTGCCGGAAGGTCGGCTCCTTGTAGATCACGGGGAAGCGCGGCACGTGCGGGTCGTGCAGCTCCGGCCGCTCGCGCTCGACCTCCCTGCCGTCCATGACGCTGGTCAAGTAGAAATCTGTGTGCGCTTCGTGTGGCAGACAGGAATATGCAAGTCGAGAGGCCCCCTCGACTCGCATACAGCGCTTCAACTGGGAAAAATCCAGACCGCCGAGCTGGCTAATCAGAACACGAGGAGGAGAGGAAGAGCGTCAAGACGGGAAGACCCGCCAAGCCCATTATCCCAGTAGTTGTATCGACCCCCCCCCCCCCGCCCCGCCCATGGACGAAGCGTACGCCGTCAAGCAGACGCAGTTCCTGGGGAAGCCCGTGAGCTACGTGTGCCAGAACGTGAATGGGCCGTGCCCGCTGCTGGCCATCGCCAACGTGCTGCTGCTGCGCGGGCAGTTGACGCTCGAGGGCCTCGTGGAGGCGCCAGGCTTCGTGAGCGCGCGCGACCTCATGCGGCTCGTGCACCGCCGACTGCTGGACACGAACCCGCTGGTGCGTGGCGACTACCGTGCTGCTGGGAGTGACTGACTGACTGAGTGGCTGACTGACTCTGGGGGTGCGTTCTTGACGCAGCTGAGTAATGCTAGCGAGTTGCAGCGCCTGACGCAGGAGAAGACGCTCAAGGACGTGGCCGAGCTGCTGCCCAGCATGTTCGTGGGGCTGGACGTCAACGTGCGCTTCCACAAGTGAGTGGGACAGGCCAGAAGGAGAGCGAGGAGGGACGTTGGCCCGGACTGACTGGTGTTGCTGTGTGCTGCAGCATTACGGACTTTGAGTACACGGTGGCGTGTGCAGCCTTCGACATGTTGGACATTGCACTGGTGCACGGGTGGCTGCTGGATGACCAGGACGACGCCACGGTGCGTGTGTGGAAGAAGGATTTCGTGTTGAAGAGAAGCTGGGTGACTGAGTCTGTGGGCTGTGTTGGCTGTTGTGTTGCTGGTAGATGAAGGTGGTGGGGAACAAGTCGTACAATGAGCTCATCGAGCGCTTGGTGGACTACCGCGGTGTGCTCATGACGGAAGAAGCCAATGAAAAGGCGGCGACGGAGACGGAGACGGAGACGGAGAAGCAGGGAGACACGGAGAACTCGTCGGACAGCTCCCCGATGGAGGAGGAGGTGAAGCCTGCAGCTGCAGCGCTTCCGTCCCCCCTGGTGGCTCAGATGGCTGGGTTCCAGAACCTTTCGATTGATATCAACAGCGCTCTCGCCTCCGCTTCGGGTGCGGCGGGGTCGCCCAACTCGATGACGTCCATGACGTCTCCAAAGAAAAGTCCGTCGCAGCAAACGGTTCGGACCATGATGAAGGAGCGCCACATCAGCGACGCTGACGCACTAGATACGGCAACCACGCTGCTGGAAGAGGGTCCGATACTTGAGGAGTTCTTCAACTCGACAGCGAGTCAGCTCACGTACTACGGTCTTGTGAAGCTGCATGAAGGACTCCGTGAGCGTCAGCTGTGCGTTTTCTTTCGCAACAACCACTTCTCCACGCTCTTCAAGGTAAAGGCTGCTGTTGTAGACGTTGCAGTGCCGAGGCGCATTTGATCTAACGCTTTTGCTGGACGTGCCATTATCAGTTTGAAGGCGCGCTGTATCTGCTCGTCACAGACGCAGGCTACCTCGACGAGCCCAGCGTCGTGTGGGAGCTGCTGAACGAAATCGACGGCGACACCGAGTATCTGGATGCCCAGTTCCGACCTGTGACGTCTTCCGAGCAACAAGAAAACATTCTTACACAACAGAGGCAACAGCGGGAGCAAGAACAAGAAGAAGAACAGCAGCTACGTAACGCTCGGGCTCTCAGCGTCACGGGGTGCGTGCCTCCTAATGGTGCGAGCGAGCGAATGGCAGGTGGTGATTTTCGAGCTGCTGAGCACACCATGCCAAGCGATGGACTCTTCGGAGATTCCGCCGAAGTCAACGAGGAGAACCTGGATCCGGACTACTTATTGGCACTGAAGTTCCAGCGAGAAGAGGAAGAACGAGTGCGCAGGAACAAACGGGTGTCGCCTCGCTCCTCGCCTCGCTCCTCGCCTCGCCAGCTGCAGCCTACCGGTGCAGATCGTGACACCACCGAGCAGACTGAAGCTGAGGCCGAAGACGACGACAGGGTGAGGAACGAGAGCAGTGGACAGGACGAGGATCGCATCCACGAGTCGAGTGAGAGCGAGTTCATCCCCGTGTCTGCTGAGGGCGAAATGCTGATCTCAGAGGAGGAGCTGGAGGCTCAGCGTCAAGCAGAGCGGTACTACCAGGAGCAAAAGCGGCAGGTCGACGCGCAGACCCGACAGTGCCAACAGGAGGAAGAGCGACTGCGACAACAGCAATTCCAACGGCAGCAGCAGGTACAAGGTGGGCAACGACGGAGACCGTCGCAAGGCAGCGACTGCACCATTTCCTAACCAACTGAGCAGCTATAGAAGCTGCGTGAAAACCCACCGAGCGTCAAGAAACATTCAAGTACATCAAACCTGAAAGAAGTTAGATAAATAGTTATCCTTATCATCGTACAATCCTCTTCATCAATTCATTCAGATCTTGATCCGAACCGAGTCGACCTCAAGCTCCGCCTCGAGTTCCAACTCCGGCTTGTCGTCTTCACACTGCTGGTCTTGGTTGGCAGGCGATGCGCTGGCCTCGAAGTCATCAATGCCATCCTTGAAGCTCGAACGACTCGACACAGTCGACGCCGACGACGCCGACATCTTCGCAGCAGGGCGACCAGTGCTAGCAGCAGCTCCTGCACTCAGCTGACGCACGTAGTCGAAGCCAGCGAAGTCCCGTTCAAAGCAGCTCGCGATCTCCTCGGGCGCGTAGATTGTGTGCGGTTGCTCCGTGAAGTGCGGGTCGAAGTTGGCCACGAGGTTCTCACCTGCAGGGCCCGGCACAAGTGGCGGCTTGAGCTGACGCTTCAACACTTGGTCCCAGTCAATGCCGGCGAAGAACTCGTGCGCCTTGATGTCTGCGATCCCCCCACGGGCGCCCAGTCGGTCGTCCTGACGCTTCTCGAGCAACGCCACCAGCAAACTCTTGAGCTCGGGCGACATGTTGTTCGGGTAGCGCACCGGTTGGTACAGGATCCGCTGGTGCGTGCTCTTCTGGCTGGACTGGGGCAGGTAGAACGGCGGATACCCGGCTCGCAGCTCGAAGAGGATGCAGCCGAACTGCCACAAGTCGACGGGCAAGCCGTGACCGCCAGGGTAGCGGCCCACCATCTCCGGCGGCAGATACGTGTCCGTGCCGCACATTGTCTTGGTGCGTCCAGCCTTCGACTCCAAGCGCTTGGCCAGCCCCATGTCCGCCAGCTTGATGTGCCCCTCGCTGTCCAGCAGCACGTTCTCGGGCTTGATGTCGCGGTGCAGGATGCACATGTTGTGCATGTGCTCGAGCGCCAGCAGCAGCTCAGCGGCGTAGAAGCGCACGGCGTCCTCCTTGAAGCTGCCGCCGCTGTTCTGCATGTGCAGGAAGAGGTCGCCTCCCTGCATGAACTTGGAGATGAGGAACACCGAGCGACCCCGGGCCAGTGCGTAGTCCAGCCCCATCACGAACGGGTGGTCGCCCACCCACTCCATGACCGAGCGCTCAGCGAACACCACCTTCGCCTTCACCTGGCCCAGCTTCATCTCCTTGATGGCGTACAGCTGCTGGTCAGCGGCGTACGACGCCAAGATCACGCGTCCGTAGTGGCCGCGACCGAGCAGCTTGAGCGTCGTGAACTCGCTCAGAGACGGCAGTCGGTGCTGTACTGCAGCGGCCTGAGCTGCGAACTTGGCGCGGTCCTTGTCCGTGTCGGCGGCGAAGTATATCGCGCCCTTGCCGGACTCGGGCGTGATGCAGAACACGTAGCCGGCCGAGTCGTCGTCGATAAGCTTGATCTTGCAGTTCTGCAGGTTCAGGTACTTGAGCGTGTGCTGCTGCCAGAATCCGGGCACCCCGGCGTCTTCCGGCTTGGTGGCTCGGTAGTAGACGAGGTACGTGGACTTGATCATGGCGCAGTACTTGTGCGAGCTCCACACGGGCAGCAGCTGACGCCGCTTGCGGAACAGGTTGATGAACGTCGAGGGCAGCGAGTTGAGAAACCGCTTCGACTCCTCGCTCAGCACCGAGTCCTTGCGCTGGAACAGCAGCACCATGGCGACTTGACTTAACCCGCAAAGGGGAGGAGCTTCTCGCAACGACCTGGGAGCAAATGCAATGGGCAGATTCGATGAAGTCTTGGGAGGAAGATGGAGAATCCGATGGCTCGACCGATCGATGGGGTCAGGAAACTATTGCCAAGTGACAGAGTTAGACGTGGGTCTTGTCTAGCGAAGACCAACGACTCGCTGGATTGCTGGCCACCACTTATAAATACGAAGCGCGTGTGGATGTTGCGCTATTGCCGACGTGGGACGAGGAGAAGGAGAAGAAGAGTGTACACAACGCTATAGAAAGCAGAAAACGGTTAATAAGCATAACGACGTCGTGCCCATTGAGGCAGCTTGGAACGCGCGTAGAAGGGCAACTTCAACGCTACCAAGCGTTTCTCAGATATCCACGCACCAACCATTTGCCGTGAGCCGCGACCAGGACACGAGGGAAGAGAGCTAAAAGCATCCAAAGTGATCACGCTGGTTAGTCAAAAAGATGGAGAATCGTCCACGTCACATCTTGGGGAGGACTAAAATGGTGGTAGATTGACTTCCGGTGCGCCAGCGGAACGAACGCCAGCGCGCCGGATCTTTCGATCGCCTTCTACTTGTCCTCCTTCTTCTCCTCGTCGCCGTCCTTCTTGTCGTCCTTCTTGGCCATCTGCGCCATGGCAGCCTGGATCTTGGGGTCGTTCGGGTCTACACCAGGCAGGCCCGAGAGCAGCGAGTTGACGAACTTGGGGTCCATGAACGGCAAGTTGGAGGCCGGGGCTGGCGCCGGAGGGGGCGACGACGTGGCGGCCGGGGCAGCAGCCACTGCGGTCGCGGGCGCTGGTGTCTGTGTGGGTTGCTTGGGCTCCGCCTGCGGTGCCGCCGCTTCGGTAGCTGGTGCAGCAGCCGGGGTTTCAGGAGCCGGAGCAGCAGCAGCGGCAGCGGCGGCCTCCGTTTCGGCCGCGCGCTTCTGGGCAGCTTCTTGACGCGCACGCTCCTCTTCCATCGACACTCGGAGAGCCTGTATAGCAGCAGACGCACATCAGTATTCCCCTCTCTCTGCATAGTAGCACCGCAACACGGTCCGTACCAGGGCCAGCTCGGGGTCCATGCTCGGGTCCACGCCGCCGTACTCGGCGAAAGCATCGTTGCCACCACCACCACCGCTAGCAGCAGCGGCCGCAGCCGCACCGTCGTCTCCGTGAAGGACAGGTGACGACACCAGCACGTCCGAGGGCAGCACACCCGCGGGCACGGTCACCAGGTGGCTATTGCTGTTGCTGCTAGCAGCGTCCACGAACGCCTGCAGCTTGGCGGCGTTGGCATCCAGCTCCCCCATGCTCACCACGTCCACCGCGATCTGTCAAAAACACCAGCAACATCCTGTCAGCCCCTTTGCAACCAAAGATACCGCAGCCAACAGTGCAGATCGCACGTTGTTCTTCTTGAGCAGCTTGCCGATCTTGGTCAGCTGCTTCTCGTCCTCCTCAATGGGCGAGCCGATAAATACCACGACGCGCTGGCCACCTGTCAAAAATGCCGCATCCCCACACTTGTCAAAATATCGTCTCCACCTTGAAGCAAACGTCCACTCGTCCCCTCTCACCTGTCTTGTTGCGCCGGTGCTTGAGCGCCAGCTGCGCCACCTGGATGGCGTTGGCCAGCCTCATGGTGCCGCCGATCTTGACGCGGTGGATGGCGCTCAGCAGCGTGCCCATGTTGTCGGTCGGAGACGCCAGCACCTGCACGCTGCGCAGCGTGTGGAAAAGTCAGTCGCCCATTATTGACACCGGATCTGCCGAGTCTGCCCTTGCTTACCTCTTGCCGGCCATGGCCAGCACGCCCACGGTGCTCTCCGGGTTGGCCTGCGTCTTGGTGCCGCACAGCAGGTTGGCGGCGTCGTGCTGCGCCTCCAGACGCGAGGGAATGTAGTCGCCGTTGCGCATCCACTCCGAGTTGTCCAAGCTGCGCGCAGGAAGAGGCACAGAGGCGTCAATAATGGGCGGCTCGCGGTGCGCGTTGCACGCAGAGCAAGCCGATGGGCAGGGGGGCGTGATGCAGTCGCTAATAGCGCCATCAAAGCCGCGCACACGCACCATATCATCGTCGATTCGAGCGGCATCTTGACCTTGCTGGGGGCTTTTGCGCTCTGCTCAAGAGAAGATCGGGTATGGATATGTTTTTGACCAATCCACGCACGATTGCGCCCCGATTGGCCAAAACAATTCTTTTGGCGTTGCGGTACGCTTGACAAGCATGGTGGCGGACAAGAAGACGCAGCGACACTGGCGCGTGCTGCGCGAGGCCTTGCTGCGCTCAACGTCCAGCGGCGCGGTGAATGGCGCGACGGCGTCCTCCATCTCCACCGAGTTCTTCCCGCTCTTCGCCGAGTGCGCAGTGGACGCGACGCGAGTGCGGATCCACTCGCCCGCGCAGGAAAACTTCGTCTGGGTGGCCTACGATCTGCCCCCAGCAGCCGGCGCAGAAGGCTCGAAGATCTACGTGCACGAGAAGTGCAAGGACGTGAAGCGCGTGTCCATCGCGGAGCTGCTGAGCCACCAGGTGAACCGCGGCGTGGACAACACGGGCAACATCCGCACGTGGCCGTCCGAGCAGATCCTGCTGTCCTACATGCTCAAGAGCGGCGTGTGCTCTCAAGTTCAACGGCGAGACGCTAGTGGCAAACCACTGCCTGTTGCTTGCTGCGAGCTGGGCAGCGGCATGGCCGGACTCGCCAGCTTGGGGCTGCTGGCGCGTCCTCCCGTGGATCTACGTCGTGTCGTGGTGACGGACGGCAACCCGCTGTCGGTGAAGAACCTGCAGCTCTGCGTCGAAGAGAACAGGAAGCAGCAGGTCTTCGCTGCCCGCAGCCAAGACACAGACATCACGGCGGAGCTGCTGCGCTGGGACCGGGACGCCAAGCTGCGCGAGGACCTGCAGCAGCAGTTCGACCTCGTGTTCGCCAGCGACTGCCTGTTCTTCGAGGAGTTCCACGAGGACCTGGCCCACACCGTCAAGAGTCTGCTGCGTCCTGGCTCGGGGCGCTGTCTGCTGCTGCAGCCGAGCCGCAACGGCTCCATGGAGCGCTTCTGCGCCATCGCCGCGCGCCACGGCTTCGCCGTCCACAAGTCGGAGGACTACGACCCGGAGATCGTCCGCCAGCACGCCGCCTACCAGCAAACCCGCGCCGACTACGTGCCCGACGTGCACTTCCCCGTCCTCCTAAGTCTCTCGCGCTCGTAAAAACGTCCTCCATGTGTCCAAAATCTAAACTCGGTGTTGTCTCTATTTTGCTTTGTAGCCATTTGGTCGGACTAAGTACGATCTAAGAAGGTGTGTATTTCGAGCCAACTCATTCGCTCACTTGAGCTCCTGCTGCTGCATCGGAGGAAGGAAGGGGAGGAAGCTGGGCGACGCCCTACAGCGCCGAGAGCAATGGCGCGTCCCTCGTCCACCGGCGTGAGTGAACCCCAGGCGCTTGATCTGCATTGCCCGCGCTTGATCTCTGCTGGGAATTGGCCGCTAACCTGTTGGGAAACTTTTTCCACCTACAGCAAGAAATGGGCAACGTGCGCGTGTGCTGCCGCGTGCGCCCGCAGAACGCCAAGGAGCTCACGATGGCCGCGGCCCAGCGCTGCGTCTTCACGGACCAGGCGACGATCGAAGTCAAGGTGAGAAGGGAGGAGACTGTGCCGGAGGAGGGCAAGCAGCAGCACCACCAAATACTCAGATCTGGATGCTTTTCTTTTGTATTTTATCCCCCCTCTAGACGAACGAAGGAAGTCCGCAGAAGTTCACGTTCGACCATGTGTTCGGAGAAGAGGACAACCAGAAGACGGTGTTTGAGAACGTGGCGCTGCCAGTTGTGCAAGGTACACCACACTTAAGCCAAGAGCTACGTTAGTCGGAGCTCAGAAATTCACTGAATTTTTTATTATTATTTTGTAGATATTATGGACGGCTACAACGCCACCATCTTCGCCTACGGCCAGACGTCCTCGGGTAAGACGTACACGATGGAGGGCGCCAACATCGATCACCCCGAGCTGCAGGGTATCATCCCGCGCACGGCGACGGAGATCTTCAACAACGTCATGAACGCCGACGAGAACATGGAGTTCATTGTGAAAGTGAGCTACATTGAGATCTACATGGAGCGCATCCGTGACCTCCTGGACCCGTACAAGTCCAAGGTGAACCTCCAAGTCCGTGAGGACGCGCAGCGAGGCATCTTTGTCGAGGGAATGACGGAGATGTGTGTGACAAGCGATGAGGAGCTGCTGGCCGCTATGCGAGCTGGCGCTGCCAATCGTGCTGTGGCTGCAACCGGTATGAACGAGGGAAGCTCGCGGAGTCATAGCGTGTTCATGGTGACGCTATTCCAGCGAAACCTTGAGAACCAGGCCACGAAGGCCGGTAAACTGTACCTGGTGGATCTCGCCGGTTCGGAGATGGTGCGCAAGACCGGCGCAACAGGCCGTCAGCTCGAAGAGGCCAAGACAATCAACAAGTCGCTATCGGCGCTGGGCATGGTCATCAACGCACTCACCGACTCCCACATAACACACGTGCCGTATCGTGACAGTAAACTCACCCGAGTACTACAAGAGTCGCTTGGTGGAAACTCGCGCACGAATCTTATTATCAACGTCTCCCCGAGCAGCTTCAATGCGTCGGAAACGATCTCAACGCTGCGGTTTGGTATGCGTGCCAAGTCGATCAAGAACAAGGCCGTGGTGAACGAGCAACGCAGTGTCGCTGAGTACGAGGCTCTGCTTGCCGCAGCAGAAAAGAAGATCACCAAACAACAGACGTATATTATTGCGCTCGAAGCTCGACTTGCCGGTCGTGAAGCTCCTGATGGCGAAGGCGATGTGGTGGGTGCTGCAGGTGTCACAGCGTCGGAAGATACTAAGTTTGCTCAACAAGCAGGCAGTGCGGAGGGTAACATCGCTTCTGCAGACATCGAGCTAGACTTGTCGAATCATACGACAATAGAGTCACCGCCTTCGCCTTCAGCACGTGCCGGACGTGCGCTAACGGAGCTCCAGGAGAAGGTGACACAGCTTGAAGAAGAGCTGGCCGAAGAGAAGCAAGAATCGATGCGGCGCGGCGAAGAAATTCGCTTGCTCACGGCGAAACTTGAAGAACATGTGCAGGCGCTTGAGACGCAGCGTGTGCTCTCGGAAGAACTGCAGCGAGTAAAAGAACTCCAGGAGAAAACGCTGGAAGAGAAGATTCGCCAGCGCGAAACTTTGTACTCGGAGCTTCGCACAGATTTCGACCGACTCAACTTTGACCACAAGGAGCTGCTGATCCACTCGGAGACGATTCAAAGCGAGTATGACGCGTTGTTGGCAGAAATGCCGGCGCAAACTGCGGCCGCTGGTGGAAAGCTGGCCGCTGCTGCGGAAAAGATTGCCCAAGCAGACCAACAGCCGTCCGAGGAGAAGCCACAAGATACTGCAGGTGAGGGTGCTGCAGAGGGTCAGGAGCAGATGTCAGGAGACGAAGCGCCGAAGGAGATCTCAGACGGCACGGAGTCGCAACAGTACCTGGATCTGAAGGCCAAGTACACGGCGCTCGAAGCAGAGCTGAGGGAATACGAAAAGGAGTACCTGGCGCTCAAGCACGCAACTGATCACGAGAAGGCCCGACTCCAGGAGGACATCGAGCGCAAAGCAGCCCAAATCCGGGAACTCGAGGCTCACGCTGACCGCGCGGGTGCTTCAACCGGTGAGGGCGGCTCGACCCCTTCGTCCCCAACCGGGAGCGCGACCAGTTCCAGTGGTATGTCGGCGCGCGAGCGGCAGCACATGCGCTCCATCCAGCAGAAACTCGAGCAACTTGTCGCTGTCCACCGACAGTTGCTGCGCAAGTACGCGTCGCTGGAGCTGGAGCTTTCGGAGGCCAAGAAGAAGTTGACCCTTCGCGACGAGCGCATCAAGCAGGTAGAGGCGAACAACCGCATCATGGCCGGCAACATGCGCGCCCAGGCAGAGAAGCATGTGGAGGAGCTCACACATCTCCGCGACCAAATCGCCGACTTCCGTGGCGCTCAGCGCTCGCACTTCGAGGCGCAGCTGAACCACACCAACGCTGCTCTTGTGGCCGCCATGGGGAGCGCGGGGGACACGGGCGTCATTAAAACCCTTCGTGGTGGCTCCATCTACGGCGGCGACGGCGTGATCCGGCCAATTCGTGGCGGTGGCCGACGCAAGACGCAGTTGGGTGAGGCAGCTATGGGCTCAGCGGGCGTCGTTGGGGTGTCCTCGGGCACCGCCGACGCCGGCGTCCCCTCCTCAGGCTTTTTGACGCGCTTGTTCGGCAAGACGAACTAACTCCAGGAAGTACCATCAAGAGGATGCACGCAATCGAATATCGACGTTTGCCCTCCTAGCCAGCTGTAGCAGCAATCGATGGATGAATAACCAAAAGTAGAACTAAAAAATGCCGCTGCGCACTGGAAGTTGCCTTTCAACTTGTTTGCTGTGGCCCTCTCAGATGAAATGGCTACATCATCACATACATTTCTCTAGTCAAACGACTTTAGCAGGTTCTGAACCTGTCAGAATTGTTGAGTTGAGTGACCGTTTTGGTTGGCAGTCAAAAACTGAGACTGGGGACATCGGAACCATGGCGGCCGTGTACGACGAGGTGGAGATCGAGGACATGGAGTTCGACGCGGAGGAGCAGGTGTACTACTACCCGTGTCCGTGTGGCGACCGCTTCAGCATCGACCTGGAAGAACTCTACGACGGCGAGGACATCGCCACGTGCCCGAGCTGCTCGCTGACCATCCGCGTCATCTTCGACGAGGAAACCCTACCGGAGTTAAAGGAGGAGGAAGAGGAGGAAGACGCAGAGTAAGCACATTCTCCCCCGCTGTAAATTAAGATATCGAAGTGTCTGAATTGTTGCTGCCAAACCAAGTTGGGAAAGGCGTCGAATTTGTCCGAATGGTGGATGCACCTTGGTGCTTCAGGCTTCTTAGCACTTGACGTTGCTGGGCTCACCCGTGCAGTTGCCGATGCTCGCAGCCGTCACGTCGATGTTGGTGAACGTCCAGTCCGACACGACGTCCGGGTTGGCCACGATGTCGTAGAGGTTCTCGGCCGTGCCCTGGAGCCCGTCGATCTTGATGCTCTGGATCTTGACCAGACTCGTGGGCGTGCCCGCGTAGCCGCCCTTGGTCTTGTTGTAGTCCGAGTGCATGACGATGGCGTTGGTGACGTTGATGAGCTTGTTGTTCGTGTAGACAGCGTTGGTGACGAGTCCCTTGAGCCCGATGATGGTCTTGATACGGATGCCGTTGGTGCTGTTCTCGATGGTGTTGCCCGTGACCGTGAGTCCGTCCACGGTGGTGGACGAGTTCTGCTCGGGACCCCCGAGCGAGCCGATGGAGATGCCGTGCGAGCCGCAGCAGTAGTTGTCGCTGAAGACGGTGTTGGTGCTGGACTGCATGGCGAGGCAGTCGTCCTGGTTGAAGATGCGGTTCTTGGTGATCGTGATGTGGTCATTCTTGCTGAGGTCGAAGCCGTCCGTGTTTTGGGCGACGCCATTGCCAGCCGTGGTGTTGAGAGTGAGGCCGGTGATGGTGGTGTAGTTGGAGTTTCCGACGCTGAAGGTTCGGTACGGCACGTTGAGAAGGGTGAAGCCCGAGAGCGTGGAGTGGGCGACCCTGTAGATTTTGAAGAAGACGGGCTTGTCGACCTTCTGTCCCAGGGGCCAGTAGTAAGCCCCCTGTCCGTCGAGCGTGCCGGGTCCGGTGACGGTGAGGTTGTTTCCTTGCAGCTTAACGAGCGGGCCATCCCACAGCTACAGATTGTGCCACACGACAGGAGGAGATATGTTAGATGGGGCCAAGGGAATAGAACTGTGTGAGGGGTGCTCTTAGTCTCACCTTGGTGCCGAAAGTGGAGGTTCCCTTGAACGAAACCTTGGCGTTGTCCTGCAACTTGGTCAAGTTCAGCGTCACGCCCGGTGGCACCCGAAGAGAGTCGACGATGATACTGTCGCACTTCCTCACGTCGGTGTTGTTGATGTAGTCCCCAGTGAGGATGCAGTCGCCCTTGAGGACAGGTGGAGTTTGCGTCTGCGATCCGTCAGAACTCGTGGAGTTTTGGTCGGGGGTGTTCTGTCCTGGGTTGTTTTGGTCAGGGTTGTCCTGGCTGGGGCTCTCCTGGCCGGGATTGTTTTGGGACGCATCGGTGCTGCTTGATCCGGTCTGGTCACCTCCGCCACTTTGAACAATGTGGACACCTTGCTTTCCGCTGGAGTCAACGCTGGTCTTGGGGAAACCTGAATCGCAGTTGTCAGACTGCAGTGCGTTGCCTCCAGCGTCGGCGATAGTGGTGCTAGCCACCAGAAGAGAAACAGCGAAGATGGCGGAGAAAAGCTTCATGGCGCTTGTTGCCGGGACGGAGCAGAAAGCGAAATGAGGTCGAGGTGAATGGTCATTCCACCGGATGCAAGCGCAAGAGCGATAAACAGGATCGGCTTGACTTGTCGCCGCGTGCAGCTCAGTGTCCGTTCGCGTCGAGCGTTTTTACATTACCACTCAAGGTTTACGGCATGTCCGAGACGATTGTGGTGAGCACGCACAGACGCATACATGGAGTGGTGAGGCGGGCCTTCCTGCATCCAGAAGCGAGGCCGGGCTATTTTACCTAAATCAATCCTGGTGTAAGGTCTGGTTTGATGAGACTTGCGAATTCGGTAAAATAAATCGGGTCCCACTCAAGCACATGCGTTGAGTTGGTAATTGTTTACGAGTGAGGCATGTTGTGTATTAGCTTTGATTTTTACCATGACAACCCGAAAGAAATGTTAGCACTGATCAGAAAACTTCACAGCAATTTAAGTTTTCTGACTCCGTACATGCACAATTCCACACCGTAAGGATGAAGTCAGATTTCTGGCTCTCCAGCATTCATGCGTTTCCCAAGTATGACTGCAGTACAATACTGTAGCAAGCGACAGCTTCCCGAAATCCTCAGATCTGTTGTGACTGCGTTGTTGAACAATGCAGTTTGAAGGTCATCACTTTGGAGCGGGGATCCCTTGAGAAGCGACGTCGTTAATCGGTCGTCCCGAAAGCAAATCTTGGCCGCCCACATAGCGCTGGAGGGTCTGTAGGTGGAGCCGTCCTTGATCGCCTTGAGCCGTGGAGATCGGACAAACGGTTGCTAAGCTCTTTCCAAGAGGACCCGCCAGCAGCTCTTATGCCAAGTGTGACACCTGAAAGTGGCGACAATAGCAGGTCAGTCTTTGGGTAAACTCGTTGGGATGAAGTCAGATTCAACAATCCATTCCAGAGTGTCCTTGCCATTTGTGTTCACGGTGCCCGTCTAAAGTCTGTTGATACGACGTAACAATAACCGGGAACACGAGGTGCTGAGGTTGGTAGAGCGAACCTACTCGACAGCTTGACTCAATGTTGCTTCTCTTTAGCATAGACACCTGCTTGGATCTTTGCTTCGTTCTTCTCCTGATGTCTTGACATATTTACAGAGTCAAAAAGAAGACGGCGTGCAATGGACTCGAAAGTCGTTGATGTGCACACAGCCTCCCTTTATTAACTAAGCATACGCAGCAATGTATCGAATCCTGATCGGAGCTTTCAGCAGCACGACCCACCCGCTTGTGCCTGCTTTGTGTCATGGAGGTGGAAGGCCTTACCACTGGTCTTCGAGGCCCCCGCCTCCATATCCTTCGACCGAGCGTAAATCCGAAGCAGCAGCGCTTCGAGCGCCTGGGAAATTGTTTTCACTTCTATCGTGGGTTCGTACTCCAGCTTTTGTTTATCGGGCTCCGTCTTCAAGAAATCGGGCAGCCCTTGGATCGCCAAGCCTTGGATCGTCAGCCCCTGGCTTGGAACGACCTTTTCGGTCAGTTCAAACAGCTCGGCGGTGTTGTCACGTGCGGACGTCCGCGCGTACATGAGGCTGTTGGCTATCCGGAAAGGGGTCACGTCCTTCGGCTTGGCCTCGTACAGCCAGCCGAGTCCGTCCTTGGGGTCCTTGAAGACGGTCTCGCCCAGAGCTTTCATGACGACGTCCTCCTGCACGATCTCCTTCTTGTTGACCGACCGCTCCTTGAGCTTATCGACCTTGTTCCCCACGAGGATGACCGCTGCGAGCAGTGACGGATCCGAGTTGTTCTTGAGCGCGGTCAGCCACTGGCACCCGTTCTCGCCTGGCCAAATGTCCTTGAAGGTGCTCTTCTCACTCACGTCGTACACGATGAGCGCGCCTGCAACAATACACCATTAATTAGGCATTATATCAAGGATCATCGATTAAGTTGGGGCCTGATAGCCCCCCATGACTCGACCAACCGTTTGCACGTCTGTAGTGAGAGCTGGAGATGGCCTGGAACCTCTCCTGGCCTGCCGTATCCCACACCTGCGCGCGAATGAATTGGTTGGGCTCGCCGAATTTCCAGTCTGGGCGCTGCACTTTGACTGCGTCAACGTGTGAGGGCGAGAAACACTACAAAGAGCAAGCTTTTGAACCGAGACACACGAGCTGCTGTGTTACCTGTGACGAACTCGGGTTGAAGTGTTGGCGGACTGCGCTCGTCAAACTGATCACCACGGGCCGCAACGGAGAGCAGGTTGGTCTTTCCCACCGCCTTCGTGCCGATGACGATCACCTTGTAGAGGAACTCGTTCTTGGTGGGGGACGCGCTGCTGCTCTTGGGCGGAGACGCGGGCGGGGACTGCATTGCCGTCGGATGCGTCGCTCCCAGCTGTCAGTTGCCTTAGGCTCAGGGGGGCGGGGGCGGCAACGCGAATGCTTCTCTACTGCGCGTCGGTTAATCTCGCTCGAGGCGAATGGCGGGCGGGTGCAGACTTGGAGGCAGGTCTTATCTTAGACATCGAACTGGAAATAGCCTCAGCAATAATACCACAACGCGCGCCACCCTCTCCGTCCTCGTCCTGGTCTCGATCTCACCCTCGCAGCAGCTCCATGGCGGCAGCTCCATGGCAGCTATGTTCACACCAGTATCAACGTGGCTACTGCTTTGCAGTTGGGAGGGAGCGCATGCACTTCAAGTTGTGCACACGTCACATATATTCTATTTCACAGTCCAATATATGCATGTTGGTAGTGGTTGATTTGGATTGGCTGAAATCCGCCCGGGCGAATACGGACCGCCCGTCCTGCAGAGACACAAGCTGGAATCGATCGCCGCCATGAGTGACGCCGCCCCCGCCCGTGACCCGCGCGAGCCGCGCTTCCCCGTGATCGTCAAGCACCCGACCTTCGACGACGTGAAGGCCAACTTCAGCGCGGGCGACTACACGCGGTTTCTCGGCGTCAGCGCCTTCTCCTTCCCCGCGGGCTACGTCTTCGGTGCGTCCGCCACAGCCGCAGCTGCAGCTACACTGTAATGACGTGTGGCAGTGGGCAATGAGACTAACTTGCTGTGTGTATGTGTGTGTTTGCTTGCGTGTCTGCTGCGACCGACTGCAGGCCTGAAGCTGCACCGTCACGTGGCGGTGCCCTCCATGGTGGTCACGGGCGTGCTGGGCTCGCTCGGCGGCTTCCTGTGGGCCTTCCAGAACTCGTCCTTTCGCCTGCAGGGCTACAAGGCGAACCCGGTCGAGGTGAAGCAGTACATCACCAGCAAGGAGCAGTAAGCGCGCTACGACCTCTCGGCCGCCGCTCCTGCTCAAAGGGCAGCTCTGGAGAGGGAGGAGACCTTTTACTACACGTTCACACAAAGAGCCATAAAAATATAGGACACGAGTGCTTTCAACCACGGGCTACCGCCTTCTAGAGATGCCCTGCGCGCAGTGCGAACAGCAACACTGGTACATGTAGGAGACGAGTTACACTGGGTCATGTTGCCGTACCGCCAGAAAAACCTCGCAAACATCATAGCTACATGAGGACCACCCAACCTATTTTTTGGCCAATCAGCCGCTTGGCCCATCTGCGTGATTCACTCACTATGTTGCGCAACGTAGACTGTGAGTCACGCAGGTGGGTCGCGCAACATATGCGTGGACCACACCTGACACACCGCAGCCAATGGCTGCCCGCGGTCCGCCGCCTTCTGCGCCCGCCAGCCATTTGCGAATCCCCTTGAGACACCATGGAGCACGTTGACCAGGTACCTGTCGCCTCCTGAATGGACCCCCAACACGGACGCAACACACAGGACAGGACAGGACAGGACAGGGAGGAAGAACGATGCAGGCTGACAGCGGGTGGTAAGCGGCGGCGCCTGGCGCTTCAGAAGTCGGGGTAAAGGAGGGAGTTCGACGGTCTCGCAGCGGTCGGAGCTGGCGGCTGGCTGGTGGTCGCCAGGAGGAATTGGCGGAGGAAGCCCTGAAGGAGCTGGCTAGCTAGTTGGTGAGGTGATGGCTCACCAAGGCTGTAACCCACACACGCATTCACTCTCCTGTTGAGTGTGGAGCGTGTCGAGTCCATGGAGAAGGTCGCAGCATCAGTTGGCACCCCCCCCCCTTCAGCCACTGAGACCTTTGGTCCTTGTGGATACATGGGGTGAAGATGTACGCTGGTGTCTGCGATCTTGTTCGTGGACTGCGAGAACGACCCGAACCATTGACAAATTCAACCGACTCATCATCGGCAGGACCCCTTTGACCCTTTCTGGGCGACAGTAGACGCTGTCTGCTACTAACCGGACTGCAGCAGCGAGTGTCCACTCCTGCCTTGTCCTGCTTGCTTTGTGCTTGCTCTGAGGACACGAGAGACTGACTCTGTATGAACCTGTTGTCATTGCTGAGCGCAGACTGAGAAGGCCTACCAGAAGCAGCAGGGCGTGTTCCTTGCCAGCAAGAAGTTCGCCGGCAAGAAGAAGGGCCCCCGCTTCTACAAGGAGGTGGGCCTGGGCTTCAAGACCCCCAAGAGCGCCATCGAGGGCCAGTACGTGGACAAGAAGTGCCCGTTCACCGGCAACATCTCGATCCGCGGCCGTATCCTCAAGGGCGTCGTCCTCTCGACCAAGATGAAGCGTACGATCATCGTGCGTCGCGACTACCTGCACTTCGTCAAGAAGTACAAGCGTTTCGAGAAGCGCCACAAGAACGTGGCCGCCCACCTGTCGCCCGCCTTCCGCGTGAAGGAGGGTGACGTCGTCACCATCGGCCAGTGCCGCCCGCTCGCCAAGACGGTGCGCTTCAACGTGCTCGAGGTCGAGCCCGCCTCGGAGACCAAGCCCATCAACGTGCGCAAGCAGTTCCGCCAGTTCTAAGTGCTCGGAGTAGCAGTACTCTCGAGTTGATCTGGTTGGGGCGTTAGGCATCTGAGGTCGTTAGCTATGCCAATCCAATGCTAAATCAGGGGATTTACTCTTTCATTAATTGTTCATCTGTCCACACGTATACAAGTATATTTTTCTAGGGACTGGCCAACGAGGGCTATTTTCATAAACAATGCATTTGATCATGATTTGTTGAGGAATGGGCGAGGGCGAGTCTCACTTGCATTCACTCAACGCCCGCGGATTAGGCGGGGCTGGTCTGCGCGAGCGAGCACAGCGAGCGCTGCAACCCGATATTTTTTTCTAGACACCGCGCCTAGTCGAGTCGGGGACTTCGACTAAGGTGGGGCAGACCGCGCAGCGGTGCCCCCCGAGCGAAGCGAGAGAGGGGCGCCCCCCCCCCCCCCCCCCGTGTCGAAGTCCGCAGACGAGAGCCAACGCCCGAGTGTCCGCCCCCCTTCAACATGAAAATATGCCAATTTTTTAAATGGCCCTCTCTGGAAATGGCCCTCGTTAGACTCTCCCATTGCTTACCCGCCCCGCACTCAATCCGTGATTAACCGAAGTGATAAGGCAGATAGCCGTTTGATAGGTGCTTTCTATCGGGAGGCGATTTCAAGAACCGACTAGAAATTAAAAGTCGGAATCACAAATTGTGATTCCGACGGAATCTATTGTGATTCACAATAAGTACTGTACCCGATTGCGAGCCCTGATACGCTCATCCAACAACGATGTTGCCAACAGCGATGACGTGCCTAACAGCGTTACATCCTTGGCATAGTCAACATTGAAACGTGCATACAGCTGTTCGATGGCAAGTTAATTAAGTAGAAGTGCATTTAATATTATATAATATAAAATTATGTATTTACAGCTATTAGTACAATACTTATATACACGTTGAAGATCGCTCGTTGGCATTTTCGGCAGTGTTGCTGTTTCCATTTGGGTCCATTCGTCGAGTACGAAATCCGTGCGACTTCCCAGTAATTAACAGCTAACAGATTTAACGTCATTAGGTGTCCTTGCCCCAACACGAGCAGATACAGGCGTCCCCGGGCCAGTCCCGGCTGTATATTTTCATGTACCTCGCACAGGAAGTACAAGCAGTTCTCAAGATTTGCGCGCTACTTCTGCAAACATATCGATTTAGATGAGTGTACAGCGAGACCTACTGTGACAAGTGGCACGTTGCGGGAATACCTCCACCGTATTCTTGAGCTAAGCTTGTAGTAAGTCAGTACATACTCATCTATGTTTATTTATTTAAAATGCAAGATTATATATTTTTTAATTAAAAAAATGTTAGTTTTTATTTTTTAATATAAAAATTTATATTAAAAAAAGGCTGTCGACTGGCGCTGGGAGCGTCGCCATCAAGATGCTTTTAACGACATCAAAGCGAGCTTACAGCGCGCGCCAGTCCTGGCATTGCCGGACGAGACGAAGCCTTTCAGCGTAGTCTGTGATGCGTCTGACTACGCAATTGGCTGTGCGCTATTGCAGGCCGACGATGAAGGCCGCGAACTGGTCATCTCGTTCCAGTCCAGGCAGCTCAAGGCAGCCGAACGGAACTATCCAGTCCACGACAAGGTGCTACTTGCCATGAAGTACGCTCTTGTCAAGTTCCGAGTGCACATCCTGGGCTCGACGCCCTTTGTCGTTTATACAGACCACGCGTCCTTGCGGACTGCCGTCAACACGTCGCATCTCTCACAGCGGATGGCGCGTTGGCTGTCATTCTTCGCGGAATACAACTTCCGTGTCGAGTACAAGCCGGGCAAGTTGAACGTGCTTGCCGACGCGCTGTCGCGCCGACCCGACTACGAGCTTGCTCATATTAGTCGGGTCACGACGGATCTATATGATCGCATCAGGCTGGGGTACCGAGACAATGCCAGTCTCGGACCTCTTGTGCGGTTCTTGGCCGCTGGCTCGGAAGCCAAGGCCGAGTGGCTCACGCCCCGACAACGTGCAAGGCTGCACCGCTATGAGTGGGCTGACGGTTTGCTCCACTATAGGGTCGAGCCCGAGGATCCTCCCCGTATTGTCGTGCCCAACGACGATGATCTCAAGTACGACATCCTGATGGAGGCGCACGACGCTCCATCCAGTGGCCATCTCGGCCGTGAGAAGACGTACGCGTCTGTCTCGCAGATGTTTTGGTGGCGTCACATGTACAAGTGGGTCGCCACCTACGTCCGTACGTGCGAGACGTGCCAGCGCGTGAAGCCTGCCGGTCACGCCTCGGCACCATTGCAGAGCCTACCGGTCCCAGCGGACTGCTGGAAGTCGATGAGTCTCGACTTTATCTTCGGACTTCCGGCCGATGACCGTGGCAACACTGGTGTTGATGCCTTCGTGTGCCGTCTGACCAAGATGGTCCACTTTGCTCCAGTTCGTGACACCGTCACTGGCGACGAGGTCGCTCGCGTGTTCATGGACTGTGTCTTCCGACACCACGGCCTGCCCGAGACCATTGTCTCTGATCGAGACCCGCGGTTCACCGCTACGTTCTGGCAGACGCTGTTTCGCCTTCTCGGCAGTGTCGATGGCGGACCACCCGCAGACGGATGGCCAGACGGAGCGCGTCAATCGCGTGCTCGAAGACACGCTCCGCAGTATCTGCGCGGAGATGCCCCGCTCTTGGGCTGGTCGATTGCCCATGGTTGAGTTCGCACTCAACAATGCGGTACATGCATCGACGGGCTTTACGCCCTTTTACCTGAACGGGTTGCGCTGCCGCTCACATTACGAGGCAGTACCGGGGATTCGGTCCTAAGTGGGGGAGAGGCTCGGAAAACCTTTTCCTCCCAAGTCTCGGACGTGAGTCCAGCCACCTTGCGGAAGCAACTGTCCTCGTTTGCCGAAGACAGGCTGAACATAATCAGCAGGGTGCGAGACACCATGGCGCAAGCCCAAGATAAACAGAAGGAGTACTCTGACCGAAATGGAAGAGGAAACATGAACGTGTTTAACGTTGGGGATTTAGTTCTTCTAGATACTAGAAACCTACCGCTAAACACTGTTAGCTCGGTCGAGAGCAACAAGCTGAAGCACCACTTCATTGGACCCTTCACGGTCCTCAGCCGGCATGGAGCGGCGTACACCATAGACTTGCCCAAGTCGATGACGACTCACCCGACATTTTACGTGGGTCGTCTTAAGAGGTACCATGACCCTCTGGCTCTGGCTGCCCCGCAGGAAGCGGTGGGTGGCCCGGTGGAGAAGAGCGCAGCTCCTCGAAGCGCGGCGTCGAGTCGCGGTAAGGCGCCTGATACGCGCGCTGGTCGTAAGACGGCGCGGCCTACATCGGAGCAGCATACGCAGGGGCCCCGTACGAGCCCTGGCCAAACTGGGCCTGATACGAGTGGGGCTGCTGCTGCTCCGGATACGGCGCGTGGCCATGAAGCTCGGCCCGAAGGCCAGCGAGCTGGTTTTGCAGCGAGTCGTAAGACGACAGGTCGGCTCGACGATCCACGCGGCCATGGAGACTGCGAGCTTCTTGATAGAGCGAGGCAACATCCTCACGGAGCCGCTCCACGGCACCAGGCTGACCAGCACGAGCGGCAGCCTCGCCACCAAGGCCGACACCAAGCGCGATCTCGAGGACGTACACACGCTCCCGGAGAAGACGAATCTTCTCTTGCTGCAGGGCCACCACCTGACTCGAGGCCCCAGCATACGGCTGCGTCGCCTCAGGCTCGTAGCCATGGCCGTGCGAGGCCACCGCCGGCCCTCCTTGATCGTAATGGGCAGATCCACTACCACGTGGAACGAGTCGTCCGGGAGCGGCGGCTCCATGGCAAGCGCCAGCTGCTCGTGAAGTGGAAGGGGTTACCCTGAGTCGGATAACTCGTGGGAGCCCGTTGAGCAGCTCCAGGCAGACTGCCCGAAGGCTGTTGCGATTTGGGACGAGAAGTAGCGGCAGCTTCGTAAGTAGTCCTTGCGGTACCCGGGGCACGGTAGCAGACGTAGTCGCACCACGACCACGCTCTTCACGAGCTTTTGCTCTCGCCTCGCTTCAGCTCGTCCATCTTCGAGTGGAGCTTGCGCTTGCTCACGAGTTGAGCGAACTCGATGCGGAGCTCGCGCACGTCCAGGATTGCGGACAGAGTGCGATCCTCACGGAGTTCTTCGAACTCTTGGTCGGAATACCCTTTGCGCTGGACGTAGCGCCAGAAGAGGTCTTCCACCTCGCTCCAGGTCATGTTGTCATTCGACTTGACCCAGTGGAAACCCCACACAGGATGGAGTCCACCCTTGTCCTCCGGCTTCTTGCGAAGCGTGGTGAACTCCTTCAGTGTGAGCTTGTGTGGTGCTAGTAGCACACACCGGGCGACTTCAACGTCGCCAAGAAAGAGTGGCTCTTTCTCAACAAGAGCACGCTCATAGGAACCCCTCGAGGTGTACCCGCCGATAAGGCCACGAGGAGCCGAGAGCTTCTCCAACAGCGCTGGCGCACCAGTGCCAGGCTCGGGCGGGAAGTAGCCCTGCGGGTACGTGGCATCCCCGCCTGAAGAAGACTCGATGGGGCTGCCTGGTATACGCACCCGAGCTAGCAGCGTGGTATTGCTGCTGCTGCTCGTCGAGGTTGTTGGAGAGCTCCTTGGGCTCGTGGATGGCACCCTCCTCGTCCTCAGACTCCGAGTCGATGAACAGCTTGGAGCTGGAGCCGCGAGGCGACCTGGAAGCTGAACGCTTCTTCGCCTTGGCCTCGGCGGCCTTCGCACCGGCAGCCGCTTTCGACGCTTGGGCACGCTCACGACCTTGTGCTAGCGTCAGATGCTTGGATGCCAGCACCTCCTTGGGCTTGGAGCCCGCGTCGCTCGGCGACTTCTCGGCCACGACCCCAGCGTCGGCCATGGCGACTTCGTCGTGCGACTGCTTGCTGTCGCCTGAGCCGGACTCGGCGTCCTCCGCCTCCTTCTCTGACGAGGCCTTTGCGTCGGCCGAGGCGTTGGTCATGTCGCCTGCCGCCAGCTCCGTGCCTTCGGCAGCGTGCGTGCTGCCCTCCGAGACGTTCTCGTCGTCGGGTGAACTCTCACCGGAGTACTGGACCATCGTGCAGTCAAAGACGGCGGCTTCCCAGTCGCGAACCGGGCTTTTATGGCCCCGAGGACTCTCCTCCTTGCCTTGCGCGGCGTCAGGAGACTTGCTCCGAGCCCCGGCCTGACGGCCACTCTCCGGAGTGCTGCTACGAGAGCGCACCACCTCCTCGGCCGCCTTCGTGGCCTCCATCAGCGCGGACGACTCGTCCTTGGCCTTGGCTGTCCTGGTCTTCGGCCCTACGGCCCGCGGTTCCGGAGGTGCTTTCGCACTGCGCGCACTGCGCTTTGGAGGCATGCTTCCGGTCGACGTGGAGACCCTGCGGCTTGCTCGGCGATGCGCCAGTTGCTCTGTGAGGCCCGGGAGCCGAGGCGCCAGAGCTCGCGCCGTTGTCGATGGATTTCGACTTTGCGAGTGAAATGTGAGTCGCCGGCGTAACCTCGCTCTGATTGGTCGATAAGATCGAATCTAAGTGGGGGAGGAAGTAACGGGGTTACATGGAATAGTGACCCTGTCACTATTCCGGGATGGCTACATCGGTCACTCCCCTGGATAGTGACCCAAGTGGCCTCAGAGCCAACAGATACATTTTGTATGACACAAACTATAGGGAACTTAGGATTTGTATGCAGGCCAAATCTGTACCAACCTATAAATACATTCAGTCTTAGATCTACCGCTTTTCAAGTCAAGTCGTCCCCTTCAGACCAGGGACACGTGAACGGCTGTTCACTTGGAGTTTGTATACTCCTGGTTCCTCTGTTAAGAAGTGCTGTGTGCCCCGTCACATTCACCGACTCTTCAGCCGAGTTCAGGTACTCGCGCCCATCGTCGCTGTCGCTGAGCTTGGCTGCGTCTGCAGCGTCAAACAACTCAGCGTAGCGTCCACTTGGCTGCTTGCCACGCGTTGGCGTCTTCATATGCGAATCTTCGAAATACGGCGTACCCTCAGTAGAGCGGAACACCTTGGCTCTCTTGCGTTCGGGAGTCTTAGGCAGCGGAATCCTGCTGGGGTCTTCGATGGTCTTCGGAGTATCAGCCACTCGTTTCGCAATAGTCTGCCGAGTTCCGACGGCCCCCCGCTCGAGACCAAACGAGACTCTCAACCGGCGCTTCCACTTGAGGATTTCGCGAGAAGCTCGGCTGGGGTCCCAATCGCCGAGTAGCAGGCGGTTGGGTCGGCTCGTGCACAGGAGCCTCATCGCCTTGAGTAACAGCACCGTGTCTTCGACCAGTTGGTTGATGTCGGTGCTGTTCACCGGCTGAGTCAGCTCGGGCCCTAGCACCGGCCATCTCGCCTGAGCCATCGCCACTGGGGCAAACATCATCATCCACTCGCTCTGAGCTCGCATCTCCTCTCCGAGCCTGCCCAGAACCTTGTTCGCACTTGGCGTATCCGCATTCCTCGTCGCTCGCGGGATCAGGGGCGGACGTTCCCCTTGAGCGGCGGCTTGATCTTCGTCGTCCGTATCATTGCCGAGCTCGGCCGCCAGGTTGCGCACAACTGGACGTGGGGGTTCCCATTTGTCCGACTTGCAGCGACAACTCGTCGACTTCGCCGAGTAGCTCGGCTTTCTCCTCATACTCATCCTCAACATCTTCTTCACTTTCTTGGTCTTGGGCATCATCCTCATCGAACTGGACGGTGCGCGCCTCGTCCGCCGTCGCGTCCGTGATCATCGCATTCGCCGAGTCCGCCGAGTTGGTCAGTCCAGCCGAGTTACTTCCAATCGTCGCTGGACACGGCGTAGCAATTCCCTTGACCATCTTCAAACTCTCTTCTCTTCTTCTTAAACCTTGGTTAGCTGGAACCTACGAAACACAAGTGTGGTGTAGTGGATGGAGATATTTTCGCGCGGATACCCAAGATCAACAAGATGGCCAAGATCGACAGTGTGGACCAAGATCGGCAAAGCGTGGCGACGCGTAGTCTGGCACGATAGTAACCAGCAAGAAGGTCAAGGGGGCAACATCAAGGTGAACAACATCTCTGGAGGTGCTTGAGAGCCAAACCCCGGCGTAATCGATCCAAGTCGACGATATCGATCTTGGCGGGGATGACGCGATCTTGGAGAAAGAGTGATGATTTCGACCTCACGGATTGCGCAGACACCGGGCAGAGAGCCAGCGACACCACCAACGTTCAAGGGGAGCTAGAGAGCACGCGCACAGACCGCACGAGCGCAGGAGTGCAGGAGAACGATAGGACAAGGACTTAGGACAAGCTAACATTTTAAACAGAGTTGATTTTACCTCCTTCTTCACAAGTGGTCTTCGCCTTCGCAATACCGGGCACGGGATATATTTTGGCCCACCTGACGCTACGCAAGTCGACTTACACCCCAAGATCAAGGAATCTCGGACGCCAGGATAGCTTGGCCCAGCGTCCGTCAACCCTCACTTCGACCCACCGCTAGTGGAAGCGGCAAGCAAGGAAAGGAAAGGAAGGTCACACACCCACCACAAGGCAACCCCAGGCCAAGATCACACCTGGCCGACGAGTGTCGATCTAGACAACCCCAGATCGAAACCGCCACAACTACTCCGGCACAGCGTGAAGCATATCCGCGTTGCTGCCACAAGTTCCCGCTGTCCACCAGACAGTCCAAGACTCAACCCCAAGCGCGTCTTCTCGAGATCACCTGAAGAGCGATCCAGCCCACCGACGGGTACACAAGGTGAGGATCAGCAACTTCACGGAAGATCGGAGTACCCCCTCCGTTAGTCGGCCGTTCGGGCGCCGTGTGCAAGAGGACCCCCGCGATCTGCAAATTTCGCGGATCCACTTCGCCACACAAGCACACCCCTGTTCCCGGGTCGCGGCACCAGTTGTGGTATAGCAGTACACACAAAATCGTCAGTTGTGGTAACTTGGCTACAAACACAACAATAGCCGAGCTGGTCGGCTTTGTTGGCCTGCGCCGGGTTGCCCCCGAGCGGTTCGGCCCAACCGGGACAGCGGGTGTCTCGCCTCTCGCCGAGACCTGCCAACCAAGATCACTCCTCCGGAGAACCGCCGAGTTCGACGGCCTCCGTTCACTCAACCCTGTGCCCTCCACCAAAGGATGGACGACGGCGCACGGAGCGCTTTTACAGGTCGCCGAGAGCAAAGGCTTCTCGACTCAGCAATCAGTGCCCGGGACGTACGGGAACACCGGCTCGCAGCGGTGGCGAGACTTTTCCTTCGCGTTTGGCGAGGCTCGCGCCCAACCCGGGCCGACCTTAATCTCTTGGCGCTGCCAGCCGAGTACCAAACAAGCTATGCCTCTCGGGTACCGGCAGCAGACATAATTCGGCCCCGTGCAGGGACTTACCGGAACGTGTACACGTGCTTTAGGCCTAGAAAAGTCTGCTCTGTTGTTTGTTATCTCTGTCGGGCGCCCTGAAGGGGCACCTCCACTATTCCTAAGCTCCTATACAAATACCAAATGAAAGTGGGCGGTTTTGGATCTCGGCCGACTCTTCGCTGAGCTCGGCGACGCTTGAGCTCGAATTGTCCGGATGAGCTATCCGGACAATTCTTCGAACTCGGCTGAGCCGGATAAGGTGTCCGGATAAGCTGGTGAACTCGGCTGAGCTCGGCTACCGGTACAGTGTACCACTCCAGCCGAGTTGGTCGCGCGAAATCTGGTGTTTCCTACACCACAGAGAACAAGTGGAGAGGATTTACATATTTCATATAAGTATGAATTTTAGCCCTTTGCACTCCCGTCCGAAATGATTAAGTCGACGTTGATTGGAACGAGGTTTTTTATGTGGCGACAGTGTGGCTCTATTGCAGGTTTGACAGGTTTCCGGATTCCGGTCCGGAATCTGCCAATTACTGTGGCTTTCATCCGTTTTGGCAAATCGGGTGGTCCAAGATCCGATATATCGGGCCCGATTTGCTGGAGGGCTCCGATTTAGCAGGAAGGGCTGAGGGAAGCAAACTATATCTGGCCCGATATGCGTCTGGGGGCTGCGAGTTGCGAAGCAGGGGCCAGAAATGCCGCTTTTCGCCGGCAAAAGGGACCGCCGCGAAAACATGTCTGGGGCTCTCTCAGATCGGCGTGGCACGGAGTTGTAGCGGTCGTAGATGTTCACACAGGTGATTTAGATGGCCATTGTGCCATGAAGTGGCTATATACAGTGTACTATTGTCCCCAATGTCTTGCGGTTCTAATGCGTCATGAGAGGTGGGGAGGTAAGTCCAACTTGGAATGCCTCCCCTTTGAGCCTTATGCTACTAACCCAGGCCAGATATAGCTAAATTGGACTAACCGATCATGTGGGAGCTCCATTTTATATAAATCGGACTCCGAGATAACACGTCAAATCGGGAGGCAAAATAGTTGAAAACCACAATACTTTGTGGGTTATCACAGCTTGTATTAGTCCTAACCCCACCAATTTGTGGGATTGAAACCCACCACTTGAACTGGGTAAACACTTGCGACTCGCAAGTGTTTACTCGCAATGCGAGTCTACCAAGTCCGATATACTTGATCGAAGGTACATGCAAAGCGAAAGCTTTGAGAAGTATCTCGGCCTGGAGACTAGTATTCTTTAATATTACTTATTTAACAAAAGAGCGTTTCGCATGAGCACTTGGCGAACAGCTCAACACCAAGCTAATTCTTCGCCTAGCGGTATGTAAATCGTGCCTCTACCATGTGCTGGTGGTGACAACCCACAAAGATTTGTAGCAAATCAGCAGTTGCGGGCTTTGGTGGGGTTGTGCCTTAAACCCACACAGTTCTGCTATTAATAAAGAACTCTATTCCCATTTCACTTTGTGTGCATGTGAGTGGACGGGAGGACGGCTAAAATATCCACAGAAATACAAGATAATCCACAGCGATCGTCTTAATCCACAGATTTGCGAGGTCAGTCCACAACAGGTGGTGACAATCCACAGAACCTGGGGATAATCCACAGCTCAATGAGCAAATCCACAGCTCCCAGAGTCAATCCACAAGATGCAGGATGTCTAGTCCACAGCTATTTAAGCCAATCATCATCATTCTCTATCTTGATATTTGATCCAATCAGAATCTCTCTCTATCTGCGTGACCACTAAATGCGATTGAAGTGCATTGTGAAGTCGATGATGCTGTTGGTGTTATTGAGCGCAAGGATAGCAGCAGAAGCCAAGTTCCTCAGGCAGAACTATTAGGCCATGACATCACACATCTAATGAACTCTAATTTACTACCTAATTCGCTATATTGGTGGAGCTGAAGCTCGAAACCCGCAATAGTACAATGAGAAGACGTTGAACAAACGCAGTGATTCGCCTTGTTGGCAGTAGAATCGAGCTTCGTTCGACACCGCACGTGACTGTGGTGTAGTGCGCAGCAGCATTTACGCCTTGTTTGATCTACTAACTCTCTAAATTGGCGTCTCTACGCTGTTTTTTAGAGCTAAAATGAAACTCGATGCTGCAGTTCGGGCTGTTTCCAGGCTGTCCCTCTCGATGGAGGGCGCTCTTGGCGTGGGCTGCAGGTGCGTCTGAGCACCTGTGTTATGGCCCATCTTTTGTGGCATGGTTGGCGTACTAACTCTAAATGCTGACGTGTCTACGCTGCTGTATAGAGGTTATGAAGCTGGAAGCAGCACACAGGGGTGCTCGCCGAGCACAAGAGCATCGACGCGGAGCGTCATGGGGGCGCTCAGCGACAGCGAGGCGTCGCCGTTGGTCCACTCGGAGTTTCGCCGCCACTCGCTGTCGTCGCGGGACAAGTTCAAGCGCAAAACTTAACCTACGCACATACTACGTAGTATCTACTAGCAGTAGTAGGTATTGCCATGACCCGCAACAACTTGTCAATCTAGATATGGTTGCATTATTCGTCCACGCGCATTACATGACCATGGCTAGCAAATATTCTAATAGCATTAAAGGAATTATTGTACATGAACGACCCTAACTGTGCATCTAGCTGTAGCTCTACCAGTTCATCCGTCCGTACGCCGCCACGCTGAGCAGCCTGTCCTGCAACCAGCAGGCGAACGGAGCAAACCGCTGCGACCCGTAGGGGTACGCGTTGAAGTCCTTGGCCACGAACACCTCGCAGAACGTGTCGAACGCGCACGACGCGTCGGATATGAGCGGCAAGCGCACGAGCATGATGACGCGCGACTACTTGCCGGCCGCGATCGTGTCGTACGCCTCCTGGCGCGCCACCTTCGCCACCTTGGGCATCGCGTCGTAGGCGGCCGCGCAGCACCTCGTCCGCGCTGAGCCTGAAGTCGCCGATCTTGCACGCGATGCAGCAGTTCTTGCGCTGCTGCTCACGGTCGTCCACGTATAGCGCGCCCAGGTGCTGCTGTAAAAAAAACCGGATGCACCAGCACGCCCAACACGTACCATGGGGTCCATGGCATGGGCGTATTGGCCCCTCGAGCGCCAATCCACACTTCACCTCCTATTCGTTCACAGCACCACCAATATAGCACGTTAGCCTACAAGCATAGCATCATTATAACCACACAAGTATGCCGCTGCACGCGCACCTGCGGAAAATGGCCACGCGCCATCCTCTACGGCCCCAGAGCCACCCGTGCCCGGCAAGCAGGATCTTGGAGTCTGCATTTTCATCCACAGTAACGTCAGTATTGCGAGTTAGCTCGACGCCGACACTGCATTTTGTTGCCCTAATAGCCAGCTAAGTATCGTACCCATAGATGTTGCCTGTACCCACCTGCTCCCCGCGCTAGACGCCCGAACCTGCACACTCAGCACCTGCTGCATGTGCTTCCGACCTGGGTACCTAAAGAAGGGTACCGTAGCTCGCTATACATGTACCTCAAGAATGGTACAGCCGTCGCCGCAGATTGATGGTCCTGACGCCTGTTATTGTACCCATCGGCCAGCTCCGTCGTCAATCACTTGTGTCGAGCATTCGTAAGACAGTTTGACGACAAATCAAATCTAGTGATTTGATTGGCGAATAGTACGACTTGCCAATTCTGTTGGCACTGCCAGGCGCAGAGGCTCTGCTAGGAAGGCCCGCGTTCCTCTTCGCTACTCTTTTTGATGCATTTCGTTGCACTTCGTATCCTGACTAATATCGGGCGCAGCATAGTAGTGGTAGTAATGATTGGCGGTTCGATAGAACTGTGCGGAGGAGCGCTGCGACACCAACAAACTCCCTCTACATATTTAAAACACCACGGCGAGCTTAGATCGTTTAGATTTCCTAGTACCACAGTAGCAAGCCGAGCAAACTGGTAAGCGCCTTCAGCCGGGCTGATCAATTACATTAGCTTTGGCATTTTTCATGTATTCCCGAGAAGTTTCGCCGCTCATTTGACTCTTAGAGGCCCTCACGTCGTTTGCGACTCCACCAACAGCTTGCCTACACGTGGCCGCGGGTGAGGTCGGAGGTGTCCACTACCGACGTAGGTGGAGCTGCAGCAGTGTGCGCCTCCGGGAGTAAGGCAGCCAAGCAAACCGCAACAAATACAAATACCAAGACTGGCTGACGCTGCCTTGTTGCTACTACAAAACAGTTCATTTCATGGCTTTGGTAAGATCCCATAATGTATTGAATGTCTACTCCCTCGCGTCCTCCGACAACGCCTCGGTGCGGAGTATGTGTGCGCGCTCGTCGTGCATTGTTTCGCTCGGAGGCGTCCTCAGAGGACACGACAGGGTTCGTGGGCCGCACTACCGGAGGAAGAGGGGCTCTATTTGGTTATGCATTAACTAGAATTCACTATAAAGCCCTGAACGTTTTGTTTGTCAAGCTGGGCTAATGGTTCGGGTGCATTTATTTATTAACCATTCTCAAACAAGCGTGTACATTGTAGTTGGCAGTAGGGCCGCACTACCGACTACATGTTCGTGCTTGTGAGCGCCTTATTTCGTCGGCTCGACTGTAGGTGGCACGAGCAATTCAAAAACGGCAAAGCGGTTGTCCTCGGGTTTCTACATGCTTAACGGAGGAACGCACGCAACGACACTGGGTGCCCCCAGTTGGTCTCGGAATTGACCCTCTTTCGTGCAGAAAGTTTTGGCCAATCGCATGGTGCAAATTGTTGTCCGACAAACTGTGTTACGTTTTGACGGACAAAATACAATGTAGCCACTGGTATACTAAAACCAAGATGTAGCCAAAATGCGTTGATTGCAAAACGTAAGACACTTTGTCTTACGGTAGGCTCTCTGGGGCTAAGTATCGTCTTACGAAAGAGCATGAATCGCTGTGGACTGGAGACGCAAAGCTGTGGGTTATCCCTCAAAAAGCTGTGGATTTTTCATATTTCCTCGAGTGGACGGTGAGCCAATTCATGTCGCCGTTGCGAACAGCAGCCTCTCAACCACTTTTCTCCTTCATTTCACAATTTGCACACTACTCCAGAAGCACTCAAGACAAACAACCTTCAAGCCAAGAGTTCACATGCGCTCACTTTTCCTCGTGTTGCTGCTTGTGGCCTTCGCGATCGCCAGCAGCGCTGCTCTGAGTTCAGGTGAAGAGAGATTGACGAAGGTAACCGCGTCTGACTTTGACGGACTCGCCGATGGGGACAGCCTGGCCAGGAAGAGACGGCTTCGAGTTGACAGCACGGGCATTGCGGAGGAGGAGGAGGAGAGGGCGTTCACCTTGATCATCAAGCTAACGAACCGGTTCACCAAGGACCCCGCGAAGCTGGAGAAGATCGCGAAAAACAAAAAGTACCGCCAGTGGCTCAAGGAGGATGAAAACCCGATTACCATCTTGACTACGCTGGGACTAAAAACTGAAAGACGACCCGCGCTTCCATGAGTATTTGGAGTTCTCTGCGCTCTGGCGACGCAAAAAGGGATTGCTGGCCAAGGAATGGTGGCAGTTCTGGCGCAAGAATGCGTGGTAGGCTGGCATCCACTCATCCGCGAGATCATTTTCTATGACAACGCAAATTCGTAGACTTGCGAACAGTAAGAGTCTACCTCGAATTGAAAACCACGTGACTTCAGCACAGTCTGGTTTATACTTCTCTGGCCCACTTAAGTAACAACATTCGGCATTAAACCTCAATTTGATGTGGACCACATGTCACATATGATTGGGTATAATCAACTGTTTCAGCTTACTATTGGCCAAAATAAATGGGTCTGCGCATGTCGAGATAATCGCGTAGAAAACCCTCAAAACTGTAGCCCTTCTAACTCGTCTCCAACAGGCGCTACAACATCGACAACCGAACATAAGGGTAAAGCAGTCACTCGCGATTACGGTGATATTTTATTTTCTAATATCGCTAATTTTTGACGGCACCTCGCTAAAAAACCTAATGTTGCCTAAAACGGACTTCAGATAAAAGGCTGTTTCTCTTTTCTTTCTGCTGCTAGATTTTTTAAATCATAGCGTGAAACGGAGCAAATGCGCAGTGTTCGGCGAGTCGCCAAACGATTTTTTTGTAAATAGTTATGTCCAGAAAACCGAAGTGTTGTTTCTTATGTGGGCCAGAGAAGTATTGTTGACACCTAGCACCACTCACTTGAACGCTCTCACTTCGTCCTCTAACTCGTCGTCTCGCTCTTCAGAAAGTAGAAACGAGCTGAGATCGTTCGGGTACTTCTGCGGCTGGCCAATGAGACTCAGCAGCACTGGCAGCAGTACGAGACCGTGGAAGCAGCCCAACACGACAATGCCCAGGTACATGCGGAAGAAGTACACGCGGAACAACATGGACGGCGCGAACGCAAGGACACCGATGCCGCAGAACTTGGTGAGCGTAATACCGGAGAAGATGGATGCGCCCACACTGCTCAGAGCGTATCGTGTGTGGTCGTTGGCAGTTGTGCCCAGGTGATGCCGTCGCGAAAAGGCAAACTGGTGTGCCGTGTGCACGCAAAACTCGACACCAAGCCCAACACAGGCGAGCAGATTCACCACCGAGACTGCATTGATCGACGTTTCTGCGCCCGGCCCAGCAATCATATTCCACACGAAGAGGAAGCCCAACTGCGAGAAAGTCATCGACAGCACGCACAAGGTGACAACGGTGGTCAGCCGCAAGCTCCCGTCCATCAGCACGAAGAGCGCTCCGAACACCACGGCCAGCGCCAGCAGCACACTTTGCAGCGCCACTCCCTGGATGTACGTGTATTGCTCTTCGTACACGAAGACAAGAGCGTACGGGAAGGCAGTGGCGGCATGGTCGATGCTCCAACGCCCCACCACATCATGAAGGTAGTAGTACGAGTTCACGAACATGGACTGGTTGCGGAGTGCATTCAGCTGGAAGCGTATACGAGAACCGACGATAGACATGCCCGTAGAGTCGTCATCACCTGCATTTGGCTCGTTGAATATGATGTCTCCTTCATACTGCGCTCCACACAGCCCGAAATGCTGGCAGCACGTTGAGTCAATTGAGATCTTTGTGAAGTTCTTCACCAACGGGTAGAACAGCGCATTGGGGGTCACATGCGCCGTTGCCAGAGCGCCATACCCATACTCGGGCGCTAGGAACAAATCAACGTCTCCACTGGGGTCCTCGACTCCAACATTCGCGAGTTCGTACGGGAACGGATCCATTGGCTGCACCGGACAATCGCACTGACCTTGTTTAATCTTGTCCTGTAGGAAGAAGCGCATTTGACGCCATTGGTTGAACGTATGCAGCCACGAGCACACCGGCAGCTGGATATACTGGCGAAGACCGGAAAGCTGATCCAATAGCACGTTCACATCTTGCTGGAGGCGTGCATCTGTGTAATCCACATCGCTATCCAGAACAACGTAAGCTGGTGGCCCCGCCTCACCAAGCGCGGTCTGTTTCTTGAAGTACTCATGCAGGTAAAAATCCGTAGGCACCGCAAGCTCCTGCTCGAGTCCGAGTGGGAGTTCGGAGGAGCCAAAAGCACTAAGAGTTACCACTGAAAGAGCCGTCACAAGCACCAGCACTTTCGTGGACCGGCGTAACAGGAACGGGATGTAGGTTTTCTCCACGAAACGCTGAAGTGTGCCAGTGCTGCTCACACGAGCTGCTGGCTCGTCACTTCGCTCGCTTTCGTCAACCAGCAAGTCATACTGGTAGTGAATCTTGGACTCGATCCTCCGCTTGCCCTTTGTGGGCGGCGTGAGGGTGAGTTTCTGCTTCATCCACGGGAACAAATCGTAGCGTCGGGCACGCACGCGGCGCGCGTCCAACACGAGGGCCGAGGCAAACCACGTCATTTGCAGCGCAAAGTCAGCGGCAACAGCCAGCGCAGCAACCACGCAGAAGCTCGTTAGGGCGGGGATACGTGTGAGAGCCCCCACCAAGAACGCCAACGTTTCTGCAACAGCCGCCACGACGATCGAGGGTCCGACATTGACCATGGTTTCTCCCAGCACCTGCTTCAACATCAACAGTTCGTCCTCTGCCCGGTCGCGCGTGTTGCGCCTGGTGTCCAGCGTTGCGAGGCCACGCAGAGCCGCGAGTCGATCGAACTCGTTGGTCAAGATAAACATGTTGTCGACGCCGATAGCCAGCACCAGGAACGGCACGACCTCCAACGTGATCATCGTCACCTCCATCTGCAGAATGGCGCAGCTCACCCCCATAGCCGCCCCCAGCGACAGCAGCACGATCAGGATGCCCGTGAGCCCCAGCCCGAACCGCGAGCGCACCGGGTCCGTGAACTTGCCGAGCGACGCCGACACGTACAAGAACATGACGAGGTAGCTCACCACCACAATAAACGCGTTCTGGTTGGTCTGCACCACGAGCGAGTCGGCCACCGACCGCTCCGCCATGTAGGATAGGCGCATGCCGTCGACGCCCACGTCCGCCAGCTCCTGGTCCTGCACGCTGTCCCAGATGAACTCGTCGCTCTTGTTGGCGGTCGAGGAGGGCTTAAGCGCCTCCGCCGCCTGTGCTGCAATCTTGAGGAACGCCTGCTGCTCCCACTGCTCCACGTACCTCGTGTACGTCTCGTTCTCGGGCCTGTTGTTGAGCAGGAACGTGACCACGAGCGCCTGGGCCTGCGGCGTGGCCTCCCCGCACGGGTCCGGGTTCTGGTGGCAGTCGTCCCTCGACAGGCCGCCGAACACGACGTCGCGCATGACGGGGACGCCATTCTGGTCCATGCAGGGCGCGCGCTCCTGGAGCTGTGGGTCCGTGGTCTGGCACGCGGTCGTGAGCTTGATGTCCGGGTCGCCCTCCAGCAGCGACGCGTTGCCGAGCCAGTACTGGAAGGGGCTGGTGACGAGGCAGCCCTTGCCGCGGATGGGGCGGTAGCAGAAGTCCTCGAGCGAGAGCGTCACCTTGCCCTGGGCGCCGTCGCCCTGCACTGTGACGGCGGCGTCGGCGATCTGCGCCTGCACCTTGGCCATCTGCAGCAGGAAGCGGCGCTGCACCAGGTCGCGCGAGGCGTCACACGTCGCAGAGAGACCATCTGAGTCTGAGTCCGCGTAGAAGATGAGCTGCTGGACGCGGAAGAAGGGCCCGAAGAGCTCGTCGAAGCGCGCCTGCTCCCGGGCCGCGACGCTGCGCGGAGGCACCCACAGGCCCTGCGGGTCGGTCTGCAGCCGCATGTTGAGCAGCCCCAGGCACAGCACGCCGCCGCAGAGCAGCGCCGCCAGCGCCATGAGCACGGGGGAGCCGCTGCAGAGCGCGCCCAGGCGATAGAAGGCGCGCGCCATGGCTCGGAGAGGGAGGGAGGAAGGAGATTGAAGCTGAATGGGGACTATTGGCCAATGAGCGTCGAGACGAGGGATCATTACAAAGACCAAGTGAGTGGTTGAAGTGCGAGCTGATACGAGGGCTGTCTGTGCTGCTTGAAAACGCAGCAGACGAGTTCGTGCGTCTTCACTTCGAGTACCACAAAGTCGATGACTTTGGCCGTCTAGCCAACATGCTTCGAGTGCTCCTTGGCCAGCCAACCATGGTAGTCAAACGTGCTCTGATAACGCTTTCAAATGCAGACCTATAGCTCCTATAGAAGAGCTTGGGGTCAGTTGAACGACGGACCCGACGGACAAACGAGCGGCATTGAGCTCCAGCAATCTGGTGGGATTCGATCGACAATGCTGCCGCAGTCTGCTCGAGCGACAAAATGCTGGTGGCGTGGACTCCACCACCAGCGCCAAGTGAGTCAGCCAACGCCAATGTGCCGAGCCGAAGCTGGCGTTGAACCGCTGGCATCCACCTGGGCAGAAACACTAACGAATCCGCAATGCACGAAGGCCGCGGATGCAAGTCAGCATGGCAGACCAAGGCAGATCGGCGAGGACGTTGCCGTCAAGCAAAGCGGGAGCTTGACGTGCGCGCATCGCGCGTGAAACTGGCGGCGCCAGGTCACCCACAGTACGCAGAACTGGGCTTCAACCTGCCCCGTCCTTGCCATTTCACTAGCGCCCAGTATGGGCCCGGCCTGATCCCTCCGCGTAACTGCGTGACAAGCGAAAGATGGCGAGCTTCTCATCAGTCCGCAAGTCGCTGCCCAGCGCCCACCCAAGCACCAGCCAAGAAGCCGCTACTGCTGGCGCCGCCGCTACGATGCACAACTCGCCGCAGTCGCCGCCGCCTGCGCCATTGGCGTCATCGGCCGCCGCCGCGCTCTCGAGCTCCGCGGGCAACGGCTCGTCGTCCTCCTCCTTCCTGCGCAAGGCCGGCCACCTGTACAAGAAGACGGGACTGGGCCGGTCCTGGCGCCCGCGCTTCTTCTCGCTCGAGGGCACCGTGCTCTACTACTACAAGCGCGAGGGCGACTCGGTGCCCAAGGGCATCGTCGTGCTCACGGGCTGCCACATCCGTGCCACCAAGGACAAGAAGCTCTACAGCTTCCGCATCTCTCACCCCAAGACGTCCAAGGTCTACGACCTGGCGGCCACGCTGCCCAGCCGCACGGAGGACTGGATCCACGCGCTGACTCAAGCCGCCACGCTGGCGCAGAACTCCGCCTCCAGCTCCGGCTCGGGCTCCAGCCCCGGCTCCAGTAGACAACTGCCCATGGCCAACTCGTCCAGCAGCGATTTGCTGCTGCACTCGGCCTCGTCCCACTCGATGCTCGTGGACGCGTCGGTCACGGAGCTGCTGGACGTCCCCGGCGCGGCCATCCCCGACGAGTTTGCAGATAAGATAGACGGCTTGCTGGCCGAGTTCGTCGCCCAGGCGCGCGAGGGCGCGGAAGGCTGGAAGTTCCAGACCGAGCAGCGCGACGTCAAGGCGTACGTGCGTCGCGCGTCCAGGATCGGCGCCTTCAAGGGCGTGGGCTTCATCGCCCACCACCCGCACAAGGTGCTGCAGCTCGTGCTGGAGCTGTCGAAGCGATACACGTTCGACCCGCAGCTGCTGGCCACGCAGCGAGTGCACGTCTTCAACGACCACACGTGGGTGGACCACTTGACGTACAAGGCGGTGTTCCCCGCCGCTGCGAGGGACTTTGTCAACCTCACGCACTGGCGCGTGCTACGCGACGGATCCATGGTCGTCGTGGCCACGTACGCTGAAGACGAGAGCTTCGTCAAGAGCCAGGAGCCGCAGATCGTGCGCGGCAAGATCATCATGGCGGGCTTCCTGCTCACGCCCAACGAGGACTACACCGGCGTGACCGCCACGTACATCACCAAGGTGGATGTAAAGGCGGGCATCCCGGCTGGACTGCAGGCCAAGATGTTCATCAAGCAGGCGTTCGTGGTGGACGGACTGCGGAAGGCGCTTGACGAGGACGAGAGCCCCAGACAGTGGGAACGCGTCACGAACGCCACAACCTTTGGCATCTCTACGACGGACTGCGTGGAAGACGAGGAGGAAGCTGTCTCGAACTTGCCGGACGTCAACGACCAAGATGACCAGGCCGAGTCGCTTCCAAGCAGACGACCGAGTGTCGTGCCGGAAGAAGGCTTCCCAGTCGTCCCTGAAGAGTACAGCGAGATCATCGAGAAGGCCGTGGCGCGGATGGAGGCCGAGCTCAACGACGAAACGTCCTGGAACTTCATCGGCGACAAGGACGGCGTCAAGGCCTACACCAGGGTGGACGGGTCCTTGACGGCAGCCAAGGGCGTGGGGTTCTTGCCCTACCACCCGCGCGCTATCTGGGAACAAGTGGTGGACGCTGCCAGGCGTAAGCTCGTGGACCCGCAGCTCGCACTGGGCATGAACCTCAAGTCATTGAACGCTCAGACCAACATCGACTATCTCGAGTACAAGTCCATGTTTGTGGTCGCCGGCCGCGACTTCTGCAACCTGGCTCATTGGCGCGTGCTGCCTGGAGGCACCATCATCATTGTGGTGCAGAGTATCGAGGATCAGGAGCTGTGCCCGCTCAAGGAGCCCAAGGTCGTCCGTGGTGACTTGCACTTGGCGTGCACCAAGATCGTCCCGAACGCAGCGTACAGTGGTGCTGAGGTGACCACGATGATCAAGACGGACCTCAAGGGCAACATCCCCGCGCGGATCGCTGGCAAGGCAGCAGCAGAGCAGCCGTTCGTCATTGCCCGGATGGGTGAGGTGATCAAGTCGAGACGCGACCTCGACAAGGTGGCGGCTCAGGGTAAGCTGACCAACACGCTGTTCGAGCTCCCACCTCCCTACAAAAAGCGGTCGTCGTCGATGGGCTCCCACACGATGCAGAATGGAGTCGCTCGCAATGGAACGCTGCGAGTGGATACCGCCTCGCGACCGGCAGAGGAGAAAACGAAAGCCAAGCAGGCATCTACTGTATTATCATCAGCAGCAGCGAAGAAGAGTGAGTCGAAGAAAACTGCCGAGTCAGTTGAGGTTATGGATCTCTCCAAGACCGGCAAGAATACAGTGAGCGACGTGGCCATGTACGCGATTCAATTTGGCGGGGCCGTTTTGGCTCTGAAGACGGTCGGCCTTCCGACTGCTGTGCACTTCACGGCTGTGATCCTGCTGATCCTGTTCTTCGCGCTGCAGCTTCACCTCGGCCCGAGCCGCATGTCACCGCGAAGGAAAATGATGATCTCGACGTTCGGACCTCCTGACAGCGGCATGATTCTCGGCACGCTGCAGCTGGACATGACCAAGACCAACCAGTACATCGCCGAGCGACGGAAAGACTCGGACTGCCACCTTACCATCACGCACATCGTCCTGCGAGCTCTGGGCAAGGCATTGAGCAAGGCCCCGTCGGTGAATGGCCACTTGGTGTTTGGCAAGTACTACCCGGCACCGACCGTGGACATTTCGTGTCTGGTTGCCGTCGGAGCCGGGAAGGACCTCGGCGTTTGCAGGTTGCCCGAGGTCGACAAGATGACGCTGCAGGACGTGGTCAAGCGCGTTCGTGGCGACGCGACCAAGATCCGCAGCGGCAAGGACAAGGGCCAGGAAGACCGCAACAAGATCATGAGCGTGCTGCCGACGTGGGTGATCCGGCCGATGCTCAACTTCTTCGGCTGGCTGGGCAGCGCCTGTGGCTTCCGCATCCCGCCGGTGGGCGTGGAGCCCTACATGTTCGGCAGCTGCATGGTGACGTCGGTGGGCATGATGGGGCTGGATCTCGCCTTCTCCCCGATCACGCCGTACTCGCAGGTGCCGATGCTCGTGACGATCGGGTCGATCATGGACAAGGCCGTCGTGGTGGATGGCAAGGTGGAAGTGCGCCCGATGCTGACACTGACCACTACCATCGACCATCGCTACGTCGACGGCTCCGAGGCGGCGCGCATGGCCAAGAACCTCAAGGCGTGCGTCGAGGACCCGAACCTGCTCGAGGCCGTCCCCGGCGCATAGGACGCCACTTAGTTTTGACCCCCCCCCCCCGTTGGGGGTACAATGCATGTTCTATCCTATGTATTAATAGCTGTATGGATCACCACAGCGCAAGAGCTCGTACTGTTTCAAAAGGAAGAAAGTTGCAGCACAATCTTTATCTGTATAGCTTCGATACTTCTACCTACTTCTGCTCCATGAAATACTACTACCAATCTACGACAACAGTGTTGTGGGGGTTCTCACAACGTCGATGCGGTTGATGCGAACTCGCTGATAGTGGAGAATGCCGAGCTCGAGCGCTTTTCGCGGTGCTCAAATATCTGCTGGATCTCCTCCAGCTCCAGTCCTTTCGTCTCCGGCAGCTCCTTCCACAGGTACGCGAAGCCCAAGAGCGCGATGGACGCGTACAGCCAGAAGGCGCCGTACACCGACAGCCCGTCCACGATCGACAGGAACGTGAACGACACGAGTAGATTCGTGACCCAGCACACAGACGTCGCAATGCCCAACGCGAAGCTGCGCACGCGCAGCGGGTAGATCTCGGCGTTGATGGTCCAGGGCATGCAGCCCATGCCGCTGGCGAAGAAGGCCAGGTACACGAACAGCGCCACGAAGATGGTCCAGCCAGCGGCGCGGCTGTCCGTCGGACAGGCCTGGAAAGACCAGTTCGGGCTCGAGCACGACCCGAGCGCCGTCGACTCGGCCGTGCCAGGCATGCACAGGTTTATGGCCGTGGGACTCGACAGCGCGCTCGTCGGGTCCGCGTTGCCCTCGGAGCAGAAGCCGCACGCGGCGCTGGCCACGCAGTCGAAGCACGTCGAGATGCCCGCGCACTCGCCGACGCCCGTCACCTGCGTGGACTGCAGCTCGGCCGCGTAGAAGCTCCCGCCAAGCGCTACAAGCGACAGAAAGACCCCGGCCAGACTCCCGAGCGTTAGTAGTCGACGGCCCGCGCGGTCGACGAGATAGATGCCGGCGAAGGTGAAGATGAAGTTGCTGAAGGAGACGAGCGCCGAGAGCCAAATGGCCGTCGACGGGTCGGTGAAGCCGGCCATTTGGATGATGGTGGCTCCATAGTACATGACGGTGTTGATGCCGCACAGCTGCGCGAGCGCCTGGAGGAAGCAGCCGAGTACGAGCGCGCGCACAACGGACGGCGAGCGCAGCTCCTCCCACACGTTGGTGTCTTCGTATCGAGTGCTCTCCACTTCGTCCTCCACTTGGCTGAACTCGGCGTATACGTCCATCGTACCTCGGACTTTGATGAGGGACTCCCAGGCTTCTTCTTTGCGGCCTTTGCTCATGAGGTAGCGTGGAGTCTCAGGCAGCACCAAGAACCCGAGCAGCTGCAGCAACGCAGGGATCGCGGCTAGTCCAAGCATGTAGCGCCAGCCGTCGTCCACGTTGGCGAGCAATGCATCCAGCACACAAGCGAAGAACTGTCCGCCAGTGACGCAGGCGTTGTTAAGTGACACGAGCCGTCCGCGGATGTTTGGGGGCGACACCTCAGCGATGTACAGCGGCACCGTCATGGACGCGAATCCGATGGCGATGCCCACCACGAGACGTCCAACGAGCAGCTCTCCGAAGGATTCGGCCGACGCCATCAGTACTGAACCCGCAGTGAACATGGCGGAAGACATCAGAATCACTCGGCGACGCCCGAAGACGTCGTTACCGCAGCTACTGAGAGCTGCGCCCAGGATGGCGCCCCCGACTGCAGCTGAGACCACGCTCTCGCTCTGCAGATCTGAGAGGTCGAACACCTCGGGGCTTTTGAGCAAGACCAGCGCTCCGGAGATGACACCCTGCAGCAAATGCGACGAGTTAGAGGTAATATGAGTGTATGCGCAGGAATGGGGGGACGTACCGTGTCGTAGCCAAAGAGGAAGCCGCCGATGGTGGAGCAGAGCGTGAGCACGTACAAGTAGAGCGGGTTCCCCTCCTTTGGAATGGATAGCAGCGGATCCGCCTTGGGCAGCAGCGGCGTCGACTCCTGGGTATCAATGCGGGAGCCTCTCGAGGGGCACAGCGAGCTTCCAGCCATGTTGAACTCAGGATCTGTCTATCTGAGATGGCTACACTCGAAAACTCGAAAATCGTATCCGAAAACTCGCTAGTCGCCAGCGTCTTGAGCTCGAGCCGACAAAATCGCAAATGAAGATCGAAACGGATCGTCGGTCGGCGTTTCCAGTTTCCTGTCTCTCCTCAGTGTGCTCGTTTGCAGCAGCGTCTGGCGATGGGGGCGTGGCGTCACATAGCGATTTAGCCAATGGCGAGAACACGACATGGGTTACTCGCAAATCTCGGCGTGTTGTTCAAGCCGTGCACTGTCCAAACGAGCTGCACTCAACTTGATGGTCGCGACACCGGAGGCGGAGGCTGTCCTCGTGGTTTGATGTGTTGCCAACGGAGCGCCCACCGCCACTGGTAACACTTGTGTTCCGCTTCGGGCTGAGTCATGTTACCGGTACATGTATTGGTAGCGGCGACATTGCTAACGGAGACTTTGCCAGCAGAATGTCTTCAGTCGAACATGATCGTCGTAGAAGAAGGGATAGGGCACTTGTGTGCACTCATGCAAGTTGATGCGAATCTTTTGTCGCGGTGTGATAAGGCTCACCAAGGCTTTTTGAGACGATGCTTTCATGAACGGTTAAAGTGAAGCATAAGATATCGGTGCAACCAAGTTGGTTGCACCTAATTGAACCAACCATGCATTCACACATTGAAATTACTAGTACTGTATCCGCTGTTCCGCGCTCACGCAGTTCGGCTTGACCACGCCACCAACGCCATTCTCGGTGACGTACGATCGTTTCTTGCGTGGTGGCCATCGCCTCGTTGATCTTGCAGTTGGTTTAGCACTTTGTAGACGCGTCTGACACTAACGCGCATTGAGACGTGCACAGCAAAAATTGTTCACGGGTAAGTCGTAGGCTCATATGTACATTACTTTCCACTTGAAACTATTATTACTATTATATATATCACTTCAACAGTGCATCGATCAGTTCACCGCGACAGACGATGGTCTTCTCACACGACGCTCAAAAATCTGCTGGATCTCCTCCAGCTCCAGTCCTTTCGTCTCCGGCAGCTCCTTCCACAGGTACGCGAAGCCCAAGAGCGCGATGGACGCGTACAGCCAGAAGGCGCCGTACACCGACAGCCCGTCCACGATCGACAGGAACGTGAACGACACGAGTAGATTCGTGACCCAGCACACAGACGTCGCAATGCCCAACGCGAAGCTGCGCACGCGCAGCGGGTAGATCTCGGCGTTGATGGTCCAGGGCATGCAGCCCATGCCGCTGGCGAAGAAGGCCAGGTACACGAACAGCGCCACGAAGATGGTCCAGCCAGCGGCGCGGCTGTCCGTCGGACAGGCCTGGAAAGACCAGTTCGGGCTCGAGCACGACCCGAGCGCCGTCGACTCGGCCGTGCCAGGCATGCACAGGTTTATGGCCGTGGGACTCGACAGCGCGCTCGTCGGGTCCGCGTTGCCCTCGGAGCAGAAGCCGCACGCGGCGCTGGCCACGCAGTCGAAGCACGTCGAGATGCCCGCGCACTCGCCGACGCCCGTCACCTGCGTGGACTGCAGCTCGGCCGCGTAGAAGCTCCCGCCAAGCGCTACAAGCGACAGAAAGACCCCGGCCAGACTCCCGAGCGTTAGTAGTCGACGGCCCGCGCGGTCGACGAGATAGATGCCGGCGAAGGTGAAGATGAAGTTGCTGAAGGAGACGAGCGCCGAGAGCCAAATGGCCGTCGACGGGTCGGTGAAGCCGGCCATTTGGATGATGGTGGCTCCATAGTACATGACGGTGTTGATGCCGCACAGCTGCGCGAGCGCCTGGAGGAAGCAGCCGAGTACGAGCGCGCGCACAACGGACGGCGAGCGCAGCTCCTCCCACACGTTGGTGTCTTCGTATCGAGTGCTCTCCACTTCGTCCTCCACTTGGCTGAACTCGGCGTATACGTCCATCGTACCTCGGACTTTGATGAGGGACTCCCAGGCTTCTTCTTTGCGGCCTTTGCTCATGAGGTAGCGTGGAGTCTCAGGCAGCACCAAGAACCCGAGCAGCTGCAGCAACGCAGGGATCGCGGCTAGTCCAAGCATGTAGCGCCAGCCGTCGTCCACGTTGGCGAGCAATGCATCCAGCACACAAGCGAAGAACTGTCCGCCAGTGACGCAGGCGTTGTTAAGTGACACGAGCCGTCCGCGGATGTTTGGGGGCGACACCTCAGCGATGTACAGCGGCACCGTCATGGACGCGAATCCAATGGCGATGCCCACGACCAGCCGGCCGACGAGCAATGACACGAAAGACGTCGCCGAGGCCATGAGGACGGAGCCCACCGTGAACATCAGCGACGACAGCAGGATCACGCCACGACGACCGAGTGTTTGGTTCCCACAGCTACTGAGAGCTGCTCCGGCGATGGTGCCACCGACAGCAGCAGACACGACGCTCTCACTCTGGAATTGGTAAGGTTGAAGACCTCCGGACTCCTGAGCAGAACCAGCGCACCGGAGATGACCCCCTACGATTCGAGAGACACGAAAGAAATTCCCACGTCAGCTCATTTGACCCTCGGCTATAGTTGAAGTTGCATACAGTAACGAGTGCATGCAATACCGTGTCATAGCCGAAGAGGAAGCCTCCGATGGACGAGCAAAGCGTCAGCAAGTACAGGTACAACGGACTGCCGCTGTCTTTCTGGAGTAGAGGCGTCGACTCCTTCTCCGCTGGCTGTTGGAGCGCTTGAGGGATAACGAGGACACCCTGGGCCATGGTGCTGGATAGTACGTTGATAGATCTGCAATCTGCGCGTGACCGGGATAATTCACAAATGACGGACCGTGTCGGCGGGCCGGCGTAAGGAGTGCGACATGCTCATCTAACGATGGCATTGTCCTTCTTCGGGCATCATGGACCCTCTGGCGTGCACGTTGCACGGGTGATGTCCAGTGTGTATTGCAATGTTTTTAAAATACGTGTACTTAAAAGTATTCAACGTTCGTGAAAATGATCCACTTGCAGGAAACTTGCACATGGGTTCACTCTCTCGTCGATCAGCCAATCAGAAGGCGGCAGTGAGTCAGTTTCGTCCTCTGTGACGTGGCGCAGACAGTTGAGACTCTGCCCATGGAGTCCGAGTCCAAGTCCGAGTCGGCGCCGCAGTGCTCTCCGCTGCCGCCTCCGCCCTCCACCAGCTCCGACACAGCTCCGCCCGACCACCCACACGCGACGTCCTCCCCGTTCTTGTATCTTCTGACGCTCTGCGCGTCCATCGGAGGCTTCCTCTTCGGCTATGACACAGTCCGTAGCTCTAGCACTAGCACTGCAACCAGCCATACCACCCTCTCACCAAGTGTCTTGTATGCCTGGTAGGGCGTGATCTCCGGAGCGTTGGTGCTGCTCCAGAGTCCGCAAGGCTTCGCGCTCTCCGACCTCCAGAGCGAGGCGGTGGTGGCTGCTGCGGTGGGCGGCGCCATCGCTGGCGCGGCACTCAGTGGCGTGGGCAACCACAAACTCGGTCGTCGTCGGGTGATCCTCTTCTCCTCCGCCCTGTTCACAGTGGGGGCGGGGCTCATGGCTGTGGCCGGGACCTTTGAGGAGCTGCTGGTCGGTCGACTGATTGTCGGGGTGGGTATTGGCTGTGCGTCCATGACGGTGCCGCTGTACATCGCAGAGGCGTCACCACCGCAGATTCGAGGGCGGTTGGTGTCGCTCAACTCGGCGCTGATCACTGGTGGGCAGTTCTTCGCCAGCGTGTTGGACGCGCTGCTCGCAGACACGGAAGGAGGCTGGAGGTACATGCTCGGACTTGCTGCTATTCCTGCCATTCTGCAGTTCGTGGGCTTCCTAGCACTACCGGAAAGCCCCCGCTACCTCGTCAGCATGGGGAAAGAAGACGAAGCTCGCGCTGCGCTGTTGAAGATTCGTGGCGATCAAGACGTCGACGTGGAGTTGAAGCACATCAAGGCGGAAGTGCAGGGATCCAAGCTCGATGAATCCAACGTGTGGCAAGAACTGCGCTCGCCGCCGGTGATTCGTGCACTCACTCTTGGATGCTTCATCCAGTGTCTACAGCAGCTCTGCGGCATCAACACCGTCATGTACTACGGAGCCACCATCATCCAAATGGCCGGATTTACTGATCCTTCGACGGCCATTTGGCTCTCGGCGCTCGTCTCCTTCAGCAACTTTATCTTCACGTTCGTCGGCATCTACCTCGTGGAACGTGCAGGCCGTCGACTGCTGACGCTGGGGAGTTTGGCCGGGGTCTTTTTCTCGTTGGTGGCGCTCGGCGGCAGTTTTTACGTTGCAGAGAAGCAGTCGGTGGAGGTCAAGGGCACGGGAGCTTGTGCCGGGATCTCGACGTGTTTCAGTTGCGTGGCCAATGCTGCTTGTGGCTTCTGCTCCAACGTGGGGGGCGACTTGTGTATGCCGGGATCGGTAAAGTCGTCGTCACTTGGGTTTTGCTCTGGTTCTCAGTGGTCATTCGACTCGTGCCCTGATGACAACCAGGGGATCGGTTGGGTAATTCTGCTAGCGATGTTCCTGTACCTGGCATCTTTCGCGAGTGGGATGGGGTGCATGCCCTGGACTATCAACGCCGAGATTTATCCATTGAGAGTGCGGAGTTTCGCCCTCAGCGTGTCCACATCCGTCAACTGGGTATCCAACCTTCTGGTGTCGTTCACCTTCCTGTCAACGATCGACGCGTTGGCACCGTACGGAGCCTTCTGGCTGTATGCCTTTGTCTCGCTGTTCGGCTTCGTGTACTTGTGGCTTGAGTTGCCAGAGACAAAGGGCTTGGAACTCGAGGAGATTCAGCGCATATTCGCGAGTCGGGTAAAATATTCCTCCGTGATGCTTGAGGCGTCGACCAAAAGCGCCCATACACAAGAACCGATTCAAGGCGCTTCTTGCTGAGCAAACGCACATTAGGCTTGTCGTGTAGGAACACGCACTAAATTATATAATAGCACACTTTCCCCACCAACAACACCCACCAAGTCCCGATGACTCAATGGGCTTTGTTAGGGTTAGAACCTGAAGGCCCAGGAACTTTCCCTTGCACCCGGTTGATGTTTCCTCTGTGCACCGTGTTTCCGCTTAGTCAACTGACGGAAACCCAGCGTCACCAGCCATGTGACGGGGCACACAGCACTTCTTTACAGAGGAAGCAGGAGTATACAAACTCCAAGTGAACAGCCGTTCACGTGTCCCTGGTCTGAAGGGGACGACTTGACTTGAAAAGCGGTAGATCTAAGACTGAATGTATTTATAGGTTGGTACAGATTTGGCCTGCATACAAATCCTAAGTTCCCTATAGTTTGTGTCATACAAAATGTATCTGTTGGCTCTGAGGCCACTTGGGTCACTATCCAGGGGAGTGACCGATGTAGCCATCCCGGAATAGTGACAGGGTCACTATTCCATGTAACCCCGTTACATCCTCCCCCACTTAGATTCGATCTTATCGACCAATCAAAGCGAGGTTACGCCGGCGACTCACATTTCACTCGCAAAGTCGAAATCCATCGACAACGGCGCGAGCTCTGGCGCCTCGGCTCCCGGGCCTCACAGAGCAACTGGCGCATCGCCGAGCAAGCCGCAGGGTCTCCACGTCGACCGGAAGCACGCCTCCAAAGCGTCGAAAGCGGCTGCCGGTGCGAAGGCCGCCGAGGCCAAGGCGAAGAAGCGTTCAGCTTCCAGGTCGCCTCGCGGCTCCAGCTCCAAGCTGTTCATCGACTCGGAGGCTGAGGACGAGGAGGGTGCCATCCACGAGCCCAAGGAGCTCTCCAACAACCTCGACGAGCAGCAGCAGCAATACCACGCTGCTAGCTCGGGTGCGTATACCAGGCAGCCCCATCGAGTCTTCTTCAGGCGGGGATGCCACGTACCCGCAGGGCTACTTCCCGCCCGAGCCTGGCACTGGTGCGCCAGCGCTGTTGGAGAACTCTCGGCTCCTCGTGGCCTTATCGGCGGGTACACCTCGAGGGGTTCCTATGAGCGTGCTCTTGTTGAGAAAGAGCCACTCTTTCTTGGCGACGTTGAAGTTGCCCGGTGTGTGCTACTAGCACCACACAAGCTCACACTGAAGGAGTTCACCACGCTTCGCAAGAAGCCGGAGGACAAGGGTGGACTCCATCCTGTGTGGGGTTTCCACTGGGTCAAGTCGAATGACAACATGACCTGGAGCGAGGTGGAAGACCTCTTCTGGCGCTACGTCCAGCGCAAAGGGTATTCCGACCAAGAGTTCAAAGAACTCCGTGAGGATCGCACTCTGTCCGCAATCCTGGACGTGCGCGAGCTCCGCATCGAGTTCGCTCAACTCGTGAGCAAGCGCAAGCTCCACTCGAAGATGGACGAGCTGAAGCAAGATGCGAGAGCCAAAGCTCGTGAAGAGCGTGGGCGTGGTGCGACTACGTCTGCTACCGTGCCCCGGGTACCGGCCAAGAAGCCAAGGACTACTTACGAAGCTGCCGCTGCTTCTCGTCCCATATCGCAACAGCCTTCGGGCAGTCTGCCTGGAGCTGCTCAACGGGCTCCCACGAGTTATCCGACTCAGGGTAGCCCCTCCACTTCACGAGCAGCTGGCGCTTGCCATGGAGCCGCCGCTCCCGGACGACTCGTTCCACGTGGTAGTGGATCTGCCCATTACGATCAAGGAGGGCCGGCGGTGGCCTCGCACGGCCATGGCTACGAGCCTGAGGCGACGCAGCCGTATGCTGGGGCCTCGAGTCAGGTGGTGGCCCTGCAGCAAGAGAAGATTCGTCTTCTCCGGGAGCGTGTGTACGTCCTCGAGATCGCGCTTGGCGTCGGCCTTGGTGGCGAGGCTGCCGCTCGTGCTGGTCAGCCTGGTGCCGTGGAGCGGCTCCGTGAGGATGTTGCCTCGCTCTATCAAGAAGCTCGCAGTCTCCATGGCCGCGTGGATCGTCGAGCCGACCTGTCGTCTTACGACTCGCTGCGAAACCAGCTCACTGGCCTTCGGGCCGAGCTTCATGGCCACGCGCCGTATCCGGAGCAGCAGCAGCCCCACTCGTATCAGGCCCAGTTTGGCCAGGGCTCGTACGGGGCCCCTGCGTATGCTGCTCCGATGTAGGCCGCGCCGTCTTACGACGAGCGCGCGTATCAGGCGCCTTACCGCGACCCGACGCCGCGCTTCGAGGAGCTGCGCTCTTCTCCACCGGGCCACCCACCGCTTCCTGCGGGGCAGCCAGAGCCAGAGGGTCATGGTACCTCTTAAGACGACCCACGTAAAACGTCGGGTGAGTCGTCATCGACTTGGGCAAGTCTATGGTGTACGCCGCTCCATGCCGGCTGAGGACCGTGAAGGGTCCAATGAAGCGGTGCTTCAGCTTGTTGCTCTCGACCGAGCTAACAGTGTTTAGCGGTAGGTTTCTAGTATCTAGGAGAACTAAATTCCCAACCTTAAACACGTTCATGTTTCCTCTTCCATTTCGGTCAGAGTACTCCTTCTGTTTATCTTGGGCTTGCGCCATGGAGTCTCGCACCCTGCTGAGTATGTTCAGCCTGTCTTCGGCAAACGAGGACAGTTGCTTCCGCAAGGCGGCTGGACTCACGTCCGAGACTTGGGAGGAAAAGGTTTTCCGAGCCTCTCCCCCCAGTTCTGCCGAGTAGAAGCTCGCTCCCAGCGCTGTGAGGAACAACACGATGCCGATGAGGCTTGCAAGGGTAAGCACCCACCGACCTTTGCGATCCACGAGGTAAATCCCTACGAAGGTGAAGATGAAGTTACTGAAGGACACGAGCGCTGAGAGCCAAATGGCCGTGGTCGGACCCGTAAACCCTGCGAGCTGGATGATGGTGGCGCCGTAGTACATGACAGTGTTGATCCCGCAGAGCTGTTGAAGAGCTTGCAGGAAGCAGCCGAGCCCCAGCGCTCGCAGCACCGCAGGAGAGCGAATGTCGTCCCATATATTCGCGTTCTGCTCCTCTGCACGCTCGATCTCCGCCTCAATGTGGCTGCCTTCCGTCTGCACATCGTCCGTGCCTCGGATCTTCCTCAACGCAGCCTTCGCCTCCTCCATCCTGCCTTTACTGATCAAGTATCTCGGGCTTTCGGGCAGCAGCAAGAAACCAAAGAACTGCACAGCTGCAGGGACGGCTGCCAGACCGAGCATGTATCTCCAGCCACCGTCCACATCGGCCAGCAGAGCGTCCAGCAGTCCAGAGAAGAACTGGCCGCCCGTGACCAGCGCCGTGTTGAGCGACACCAGGCGCCCTCGGATGTCAGGGGGCGACACCTCGGCGATGTAGAGCGGCACGGTCATGGACGCGAAGCCGATGGCCACCCCCACGATGAGCCGGCCGAAGAGCAGCGTCACGAAGGTCTGTGCCGCCTCCATGAGGCACGAACCCAGCGCGAACATGGCGGACGACAGCAGGATCACGGGCCGCCACCCGAAGACGTGGTTGTCGCAGCTGCTGAGCGCCGCGCCGGCGATGGCGCCGAACACGGCGGCGGACACGGCGCTCTCGCTCTGGAGGTCCGTCAGGCGGAAGGCCTCGGGCCCTTTGAGCAGCCCCAGCGCCCCCGAGATCACGCCCTAATACAGCAGCAGCAGCAAGAGCAGGAGTCCAACAAGTGAGTCAGCAGTCTCCGATGAAAGGTAGGTCCTTCTCTCTCACCGTGTCGTAGCCGAAAAGGAAGCCGCCAATGGTGGAGCACAGCGTCAGCACATACAGCACGGTCGGGTTGCGCCTGCTACTCTTGTCTACGAGCGGCGTGGCCTCCTGGCAGGTCCCAGCAGCGCCAGCGTCGACGTACGTCATCGCGCTCGCTTATTGGTCCTTTGTGCCGCACCGTATCATGTACACAATTTTTAAGCTATTCGGGACCTTTTTTAGGATAATGCTTCCTAGATTACCTAGATCTAGAAAGTGCGCTGCAAAAAGTCATACATATCTAAATCATAGCAATACACACATATATTAATTCATATACCAATCAAACAATATTATTTTCACTCAAATGATGCATTAACCATGTATAATACCCGATTGTTGATATTAACCATACATGAGTAATAAGTGTATCTTATTACTACTTTTCTCAAGTTCCCAAATGATACGCAAAACCAAGTGTTTTCATTCATTTCTCAATCACCGCGTTCCAGAAACACGGCAAATACATCGTGGAGATTGACTGGTATGAAGACGACACCATGGGCAATTACACTTGCTGAGGGCACGGCGACGACGTCGTTCACAAAATTTGAGACCGCGGCAAACACCCGGTTACTAATCAACCTACGTACGAATCGCGATTTAAGGACATATTTGCATAGATCAGCGTCTCCTCTTTCTTATGAGCCCTCCCTGGCTTTCTAGAAATGAAATCCCATGAAGTTGTGATCGTTTGAAAAAGTTATCTCTTTTTCGAAGCCGAAAACTAAAAAACATATTGGTGGTCTATACGTAAAATTGCACGGGGGAGCCAACGGTGTCGTCGGATTGTTCAGATTCGACGTGTAACTGACCTAAAAGTTACCTTTTGTGTGTAATTTCAGAATAGTGACATTGGGTGACACTAAGTATCATTTTGATTAACACTTGGAGACAAATAACAAAATGTTTTGCCTAAGTCTTAGCAGAAAGCTAAGCGTCCGAAGAGTTGCAGGATGTCTTCTGCTTCTTAGTAGTTGTAGTGTCCCGTCCGCGACGGTCACAGTTTTCCTTTGCAGCCGCAGCCGTAGCTGCCCGGTGCTCACGGCGCGCTTGCTTCGCCGTTTTTGCGTCTTCGCCTTGTTTCTTTGACGGGGCTGCATACATCACGTCCGACCTGAATTCCTCCGTCACGTATTTGCGAGTGCATCTCGTCGTCGATTGCGCCCCACGTGAAGATCGCAGGCAGCAGTGTGTAGTTCTCGCGGCTGCAGTACTTTGTAATCTTGCCGTCGACAGTCTTCTGTAGACGGATACATACAAGAACCACGTCACCTACTCCTGCGGCAAACTCTTGAAACCACTCCACCAACCACACGACGTCGGCCTTGGCGGCGTGCTTGTTCAGCTTGTTCCCGTGCGCCTCTGGCGCGATGTTACCATCACGAACCCTTCCTTTATAGCGCTGAATAGTGAGCGGTGCCACATCAAGACACTTTGCAAACGAGGGACGGCATACTTGCCCGATAAAGGGCAAGTAGTAGTGAAATTTTTCTCGCGCCCCGCCACCACGACGCCGCTCAACGGTGTCCGTCTGCATCAGCAGTGCCAACATCGTGTAGATACTGGTCACTCGCTCCGAGCGAGTCATCTGGGAGAGTGAGCACACCAACCACTTGATCTCACGCGCCGTTCCTTCGAGACAACGGCGCTCGCACGCGTCTGCCTGGATCAACGCAGCAACCTTCTGTCGCAAATCGACCTCAATCAAATTGATACTTATGTCCTCTTCGTCCTCACTGGCGCTTTCCACACTCTCGCCGGTCAATCGTTCGTCTTCATCGTCCTCTTCTGCACTCATCTCTTTCTCACTCCAGTCCTCATCCGCGCTGTTGTCGGGATCGTCGCTCTCGGCCGCGCTGTTTCCCAGATCGCCTTCGCCGCTGCGACTTTGCTGGACTTGTTCAGTGTCTTGAGGAAGCTGAATGGGTTCTTCAGGCGTCGCAGCGGTAGCAACCGCGCTAGGAGGAAGCGGCGTCAACGTCAGGGAGCTCGACGGTGACTGCAGCGGGCTGGAGGAGCCTCCTGCAGTGCTAGAAGGAGTAGGGCTTAGCGGCATGGCAGATATCTTGACGGTGGTTGGCAAAATCGATTGTGCGGGCGGCCCAGTTCGGTTTAGTGACGGTTCGAATTTTCAAAACACAAAACCCTCCGTTTCTCAAAACTTCATTTAAGTGCGAAAATCAGTCGCCCAACTTTGAAGGCGATTATCTCGATAACTCTAAAAGGTGGATTAGTAACATTATGTCAGCCGCCGTCTCAAATAGCAACAATTAATATTATTGAGTTATGATATTGATCTCATGCTTCAACTATAATATATCATTTGTGTCATATACTACAGCGACATTTGATCTTTTAGTACACTTACCACTAATAGCATATCATACGCAGGAACGCTACTGCTACGGAACTCTGACTACATCCCCTCGACTACTACGCTTTAGTATGGATCAGATATTTTGAGTAGGACCAAAAGCCGAATGTCGACGCCACCAGCGGCGGGGATGGCGGCTTCTGCTCCTCCGGCGGCAGCGGCGGGCAAGAACTCTCCGCACTTGCACTCGGTGGCCAGCAGCCTGCGCTCGTGCCTGGACGGGATGCTGCCGGACAACCTGCGCAACGACAGCGCGGCGTTCGCGGCGCACCTGGCGCAGCAGAGGGCGCGGCTGCAGACGGAGAAGAACTCGTGGCGCTTCGGGCTCAACTACCTCTTCGAGACGCTCAAGCAGCACAAGGACTGGTACGCGCGCAACCAGCAGTTCGTGCAGCTGCGCAAGGACGCGCGGCGCTTCGAGGCGCACGTGGCCACGGTGCGCACGCTGCTGGCCGAGAGCGTGAGCAAGCTGGACCTGGAGGCCGGCCTGCGCGGCGCCGAGCTCGAGGGCCGCGTGGGCGCCTACAAGATCATGTTCGAGGTCACCAAGATCGTGTCCAACCTGAGCCGCCCGCTCGTCAAGCTGCAGATCCTCAAGCCCAACGAATCGTCGCTCTCCATCTACTGCGACACGTTCGTGCTGGACATCGCGCTGTCGGGAGGCGAGGGCGCCGTCGAGTCCGCCTCGCTCACGACCGTGGAGAAGGACCAGTCCAGCCAGTTCCCGGACCGAGATGAGGACCTGCTGGCGTCGCTCAAGCTGCTGGCGAGCGGCGACAGCGCCAACTTCACGGTGGGTGCGCACGGAGGCGGGCGGGTTGTGCTGTGCTTGTAGTCATTATTGTGTGGTTTGCTCATTGTTGTGCTTAGGAAAAACTCAACCGGCTGATCAACCGCGCGGAGCTGGCAGTCAAGTTCCCGGCCAGTACGTGGCTGTCAAGCTTGCAGTTGATGCTGCTAGGCTTGAGAAGAGGTTGCTGATGTGTCTACTGTATCTATTTACTTGTGATTGGCAGTGAGCTTCGAGCAGCTGGAGCTGGAGCTCTACACCAAGGTCACGGAGGCGTGCAGTCAGCAGGTAGGAGAGTTTGCCTCCTGCTTCAGTGTCGTACCATCAGACCGTCAAATTCACCCCTTAACTTTTTGTACCACCGCAGAAATACTGGACGGCCAAGCGCGCGGTGGAAGGAGTGCGCATCATGTTCAACGATCCTTACGCTTGTATCCCGGTGGTTGAGCCACCACGCAAGCGAGTGAAGCTGGACGACGCGCAGGCGTCTGCAGCAGCTGCTGCTGGCGCTACTGGGGCTGCTGATGTGACAGCGATTGACGGGGCCAGCGGACCTGGAGACGACCGCGATGACCCCAACAAGACCTCGTCGCCCGCGGATGCTCTATCCCCGCTTGCCAATGGCGAGTGGGTCGGCAGCATCAGCTTTATCGAGTGGCGGGGCGAAGTGGCGCTGCACGTGGTTGGGGAGACGCCGCTCGTGATGGCTGGACAACAGGCTCGGAAGCTGGCGCTTGTTGCGATGCACAAGCACACCGAGATGGCTGCAACCGCGCCCAAGGACGTGCACGAAGATGAAAAGTTGTTCAACGAGTTCGTGAGCTGGACGACGCCCGACGGGAAGAAGCCGATCCTTCCCCGGCTGCACTTTGCTCGTGACCGCAGCATGTGCTCTGTCTTCCCGTCGCGATCATCGCTGGCGATGCGCCAGGAGTACACGTTGACCACGAAGGAGATTTCTGGCGGTCTGAAGCTGCACTCGTTCCCCATCCCGGTACTGCCTTGTTGCGGAAATGATACTTTCACTGCGCACGGCTGACTATTGTGTTTTTGTAGCTATCAAACGCGTCGATGGAGACTCTGGCGAACGTTTTCCAAGTGTGCGGGAGGAGCTTGTTTTTCCACGCGCTGGTACTATCCGCATTCTGCTCAAGAAGCAACACCTTTGGCCAGCGCATTCCCGCCGACAATGAGGAGGCTGTTATCGGTTCGTTAGTCTTATGTTTCCCGGTTGTTTGGACAAGATCTGATTTTTTTTACTACCTATTGACAGCTCGCATTAAGGTTGATGTCGCTGCCCCCGAGCGGATTACGATGAACACTGGCGATCTACTGGGACCTGGCAAGCAAGTGCTGATCGAAGTGAACGCGAAGCCCGATTGCTCACTGGAGTTGAACGTTAAGTACCAGTCTGAGGCGAACGCAAACCCTTCGCTCCCACTGGAAAATGCTGCCACTCTTCAGAAACTAGGAGAAGCATGCCACTCGATCCCGCTGCTTACGTACTACGCGTTGAAGCGCACGGTACAAGCCAAGAACGGCACGTCCTCTGCTGGCGCTGCAGGAGCCAATGGCGAAGATTGCAACGGTATCGCTGCGTTGGACGGCGACCTGTCAGTGTCCATGAAGATGGAGGGAGAAGGCATGCTGCTGGATGAGATGGATATGTTTTAGAGCTGCTTCACGAAGCTTCCGGCGAGGTCCCCGCATCACTATGAAATTCCTGCAATAATGCAAGCTGGGTGTGAGAGGTACACGAACAGAATATTGGTATGGTATGGTTTAATCGGCTGCTTTGTCAGTCTCCGCCAGCGTCTTCGAGGACCGGCAGCGCTTTTCTAGGAGCTACTGCCTGCGGCAGCTTCAAGCCTGGATTTGATCGAGTTCGGTCCTGGACCTGAGCGACCACTTCTGGATCGGCTTGATACACGCGACCGTCCACTCCAACGAGGAACCTGCAGTCAAGCACAACGAATGGTAAGGCGTGGATTGTTGTCAAATAGTGGTTGAGATCCAGAGTCAACTTACCCCTCGCTCGCACTTTCAGAGAGCTGTCCAGATGACGCCATGTTCGCTACAGTCCGCGGTGACAGGTACGGAGCGCTGGCCGAGTTGTTGTTGCTGAGGCTGTTTGATCGGTTCCGCATGGAGGTTTTGTCGATGGACCCAGCGCCAGCAGGAAGTACGAAGCCGCCGCCATACACTGGGGCCATTTGGAACGGATTCTTGTTGGAGACCGGCCCACCGGACGCAGTGGAGGGGTCTCGAAGCTGACTGTTGCAGGACAGACACTTCTCTCGGTCGAGACTCGGCAGCATTCCAGCGCGCTTCTGACCACTGTTGCTCGAATGCTGGTGCTGGTGTCCGGCCTGCTTGCCTGTGAGGAAGGCGCTGTCGGCGTAGCTGAGGGACTTTTGCGCCTGGACGATGGACGCGTTCATGCTGTCCGAGAGGTTCTTGAGCAGCGCCAGCATCTCGTCCTTGTCGGCCTTGGACTTGAGCGCGGAGAAGACGTCGTCGCGGTTCATCTTGATGTCGATGAAGGAGCGCAAGTTCTCGACCTGCTGGCGCACGCGCGAGTCGTACAGCACCTGCTCCTTGACCTCGAGCAGGTCCTTCTTGTCCGCCTTGCTCTCGCTCAGGTGCGTCACGAGCTGCTGCAGTTCCTGACTGGCGCGTTTGAACTCGTCCTCCTCACCGAGCACTGACGCCAATGCCTTGTCTAGCTGGTTGCAGATCTCCTCGTACTTGGACTCGATGATCTCGTCCACACGCGTGCGGTCGGCCTTCTCGAGCAGCAGGCGCTGGACGTCTTCGACTGCGCACGTGTTGTCGTCCAAGGTGCGTCGCGTCTCGAGCATCATGTCCTGCACGTTGCGGCCCTGCTTGATCATTTTGTCGGTGCAGTCGCGCAGCGCGTCGTCCTTGCGCCGGTTGTCCTTCTCGACGGCCTCCATCCACATGGCCAGCGTCAGTTTGTTGTGCAGAATGTGATCCGAGTCCAGGAAGAGCTCCTTCTGCTCCTCGTTCAGCCGGTCCTCGATCTTCATGGCGAACTGCTTGGTCACCTCGTGGTCCTCGCGGATCACGTTGAGCTTCTGCTCGGTCTGCAGCACGAACTCGTTGTGGACGTCGCTCGCCCTCTCGACGCTCGCGGTGACGCGCTGGATCTCCTCGCGGTTGACGCGCACTTGGTTGGCCACGTCGTCGATCTCCTTGAGCTGCTCGGCCTGTTTGTTCTGCTGCACCTCGAGCTCGTACACTTTGGTGTTGACGTCGTCCACCTGGCCCTGCACCGTGATGAGCTTCGAGTTGACGCGCTCCACGTGCTTGGCCGTGTTGCGCGCCTCCCGCTCCATCTCGGCCATCTTGTCCCGCAGCCGGTCGAATTCGTCCACCATGTAGCGCATGGTCTCGGTCTGCATACGCAGCGCCTTGACCAAAACTTTCTTGGACACGCGCGGCTGCTCCAGTTGCGTCTTGCCTTCCAGTTCCTGGCCCAATTTCTGCCAGAGTTCGGGAGTCCCAAGGCCGATGGAGGTCAAGGCGGCGTCCACCTCATTGCGCTGCATGGTACAATAACTCGCTGCGTTGCGAGTGGCGATGGAGGAATGTCACGGGCACAACCTGTGTGTGGGTCGTATTTTTATCGGTTCAACTCGAGCACTCCCGAAATGGTTCGATCAATAACTTTGAGATACTCTATCAGATGAACTTTGCAACGATGGATCGAGTGTGCTAGCTGGGTCGAACGGGGGATGAAGTTTCGCTGCGCAGCGTTAGAAGCGACGCGTCGAGATGGATGACGCCGAGAAGTTTTCCGAGTGAGACGACGTACACCTGCGTCCAATTGGACATGGACGCCACCTTGTGGACGATGTGGAGGTTCACTTCCTCTCCAACCTGGAGCAAGACTGTGTTAGCCTAGCGCTTATGGTTGTATCTGATGACGGGAGCATTGATTTTACCAGAGGGATGTAGCTCTGAACTGGGACTGAGGTGAACTCGAAAGGGCTGAATGGCGGCCCAAGCTCGAGCTGTGAGAGTGGCAACACAGTCGTCATGAGAAGAGCTTGCTGCACAAGGAAAGAGGCTTCGATCTTCCTCACCGTGTTTGTAGTAGAAAACTCGTCCTTCTCCTCGGAGTTGAGCAGCGATAGGTCCTCCACCGCCATGATTTTCCTCTTGTCGATGTCGAGAACCTTGGACACCAAATACTCGATCTGCTTTGTCACCTTTCGATGCTTTGAGTTCTTCATCTTCAGTGCAGAAAGCATGTTAGTAAGCGTTGCTATCGCACGATGTCGCTTAGCCAGCAGATCTTACCCGAGGTCGGTTGACTGCGATAAATCTTGCGATTCCAACCTCGAGATCATATCGCCGAATGCAACCCTGCGAGAGATAACAACGGTTAGCGGTAGCCCCCAACATATCCAAAGATTCTTAGATAACGCAGGCTTACCAGCAAGATCCTGCTGTCTTTGCTGTCGCAAAGTGGGAAGTATCCTTCCTTCTTGTTTGCGCTCTGCGTGCACGAATACGAGCGTGAGAGGCGTCAGCATCCTTCCAAATCGCTGGTAAAAGCTCAGTTCTACGTACCAGCGCCTGGATAGCCTCATCGTATGTCGTTTCTCGCGTGAAGACTACGGGGACAGAGTTCATGTGATCTTTGGCGAGTTTCTGGCCCAGGATGTACTCGTTCACGTCGTATGATACCGACTTGAGACCCGCCCACTCGGCCACGATGTCGTAGAAAGACGGAGTGAGCATACTGCTCACAAAGTAGGCCACGATACAAGAAATCATGACCGGGAGCATGTGACTTAGTTGCCCCGTGAGCTCGAACACGATCACAGCCGTCGACACCGTCTGAGTAACAGAGCCGGCGAAGCCAGCAGCCCCCACCACTGCATACGTCGCTGGGCTTTGAGTCGGGCTCCAGTATACCATTAGAATTTCCCCATAGAGTCGCCCTAAAGCCGCGCCCATCGTGAAAATTGGTCCGAAGACGCCGCATGAGATGGGGGCTCCACACGGCAGCAGCGTTATCGCGAATTTCATGAGGATGTACGTGAGTAGAGCGGTCTGTGGGAAGTCGGAGATGTCCCTCCACTGCGGAAAACTCAGTCCTTGGTCTCGGAACAGCTCGTTGACCATGATCCGATCCGAGATCCGCAGAACCCCCAGCGAGAAAGTGACGGACGCAGTTAAGACGCAGATGGAGCCCACGTGAAGCGCGCGGCGCTTAAGCGAGGGCTTCGTCAACCCGAGTTTCGTGAACAATTCCATCTGGGCGTAGCGCATGACGCACATCATTTTACAATACAAACCTGCCGCGAGCTTGCACGTTTAGGTAGTGGTTAGTGAGTGAGAAGTAAAGTACGCAGCTGTAATGTATGCTGGCATACCCCGGAGATCACGCCTAGAAGCACGAACGCGAACATCTCGACGTCCAGCTCGAAGCCTGTGAAGTTGGTCTTCTCGAAGAGGAGCTCGCTCTTGAGCACGGGGGCGACTCGGAACACCAGCAAGGCGAAGGACGAGCAAATGATCCCCTCCCACAGACACTTGATCTCGTAGTGTCTCGCCGTAGCCTCGATGCTGAAGAGAACCGCCCCCACCGGAGACCCGAACGCGGACGTGACGCCAGCTGCCACCGCTGCTCGGATGAAGTTGTAGTTCGCCTGGCCGAAGTTGGCGCGACGGAACAATGGGATTTTGCCCATGAGGTACCCGATCATGGCCATGATCTGGGTGAAGGGGCCTCCGCGACCGACCGACAGCCCAGAGCTCGAGCTGATCAACGTGCCGAGCGTCTTGGCTACGAGCGTGCGGAACGAAAGGAGGTCGTCCGGGTTCTGGAAAACCCCCGCGAAGAGCCCGCGCATTGTGGGGATGCCTGAGCCGTCCGACATCGGCGTGATGTAGTGGCCGCAGCACGTCGAGAGCAGGCCGAAGACTACGCACCAGATGACCCAGATGAGATACCCCCCAAAGGAGAAGGCCCCCACCTCTTCAACCAGTTGACGCCGGAATCGGAGGAAGGACCGCACCCAGCCGTCGAACAAAAGTCCGTAAACCCCAGCGATCGACCCCAGGACCATCAGGAAGAGCCACGCGACGGGAGAGTTCGGGAGCTGCTTGAAGACACGAAGCGTGCGGATCAGCCACCGCCCGAACGGGTTCCTCTCCATCCGCCGCTTCTCCTGCAGCAGGTCATTGAAGTGGTCCACGGAGGTGGCGCGCTGCCACGTATCTGGCCACGGAAGCATACATAAGTAAGCGCCAGTAGTTTGGTGCCAACTCTACTGCTGGTAGCGATGTTGGACTCACCGTAGTTGGCTCGCATGTTCACCCTGACAGAGCAATGAGAGCTTGCTCCCGTCCAAGTGGTCGAACTACAGCAGCAACAGATACGCTGTGGTCGCGGTCGGCTGTGATCCGACCTTTGGTCTTCAATCCGTTTCAAGGAGGGCACAAATGGTTTCGGGGACGATGTGTAAGTATTTGGTTTTGGTAGTTCAGTATCGATGCAGTTATGATGTTTGAGCCCTCCTCTTCGGTCTACGAGAAGTGGACGGGGACTTCTTCCTTGCACAGTTTCGTGAGGGACGAGTCCAGGTGGATGACGCCCAGCAACTTTCCGAATTTGACGACGTACACCTGCGTCCAGCTCGAGATCGAGGCCAATTTGTGCACGCGGTACAAGTTGACGTGCTCACCAACCTACGGAAGGCAAGCAGTTAGCAGCAAGCACAGTTACCACCGGTGGGCAAAGTTTTGGGGCTTGTCATACCTGGACAGGGTAACTTTCCACTGGAATTGACGTGAACTCGTATTCGTCAAAAGGAGGCCCCAGCTCCAACTGAACAGGGACAGGGAAAACCAAGGCGACGCACAATCAGTGCAGAAATGACCGCAGCGCACCATGTTTGATGTCGACGAAGTATCCTTTGGCTGGAACTTGAGAAGGGAGAGGTCTTCCACTGCCGCGGTTTTCTTCTTGTCGATGTCCAGCACTTGGGAAATGAGCTCCTGCATGCGATCTGTTACCTTCGGGTTTTTAGCATCCGAGCTCTGCATTGTGCATCACGAAAGTTCATCATCGTAAGATATGATACTTCTTTCGCGTGAAGCAAAATACCAAGCAAATAGGTACCGACCCCACTGCTGTGAATGGCGAGAAACCTCGCAATGCCCACTTCCAGATCATAGCGTCGAAGACAGCCCTAATAACAATCCAAACGTCAGAAATTACCGTAAGAATCTGAGTGGAATAGTGCAAAAGTTTGCAACTCACCAGTAGCAGCTTGTTCTCGACATTGTCACAAAGTGGGAAGTACTCCTCCTTATTGTACGTGCTCTAAAATGCATCGTCATCGATAGATAGACAGTGAGTACGCAGGAAAATAGCACAGCTTCCACACACATCCACTTACAAGGGCCTGGATAGCTTCCTCATACGTGGTGTCACGAGTGAATACGACGGGCACCGATCCCATGTAATCCTTGGCAACCTTCTGGCTCAACACGTGCTCGTTGAAGTCGTAGCAAACCGAGTTCATTCCAGCCCAGCTCGCCAGGATGTCGTAGATAGACGGAGTGAAGATCCCACTGACGAAGTACGCCGCGATGCAAGCCACCATGACGGGGACCATGTGGCTGAGCTGGCCGGTGAGTTCGAAGAAGATGACCGCGGTCGACACTGTCTGCGTAGCCGAAGCAGCAAAGCAGGCGGCTCCGACCACTGCGTACGTTGCTGGCGATTGGTTCGGACTCCAAACTTCCATGAGCGTCTCGCCGTAGAATCGTCCGACAGCCGCGCCCATCGTAAACAGCGGACCAAAGACGCCGCAAGAGATCGGGGCTCCACACGGCAGGATACTCGAGATAAGCTTCAGAAGGAAGTACACAACGAGCGCCGTGTGCTTACTGTCCGTGAACTGCGTCCACTGAGGGAAGCTCAGCTCCTGGTCACGAAACAATTCGTTCACCATCAGTCGATCGGAGATGCGCATGATGCCGAACGGGAACGTGATAATTGCAGTTGCCAAACAGATCGAGACGACGTGAAATGCGCGACGCCGCATGGAAGGTTTGGTCAGATTGAACCTCTCCAGTAGACGAACTTGGACACTTCGTAGCGCCAGAGCCATCTTACAGTACAGCCCAGCTCCAATCTGCCAGAAAACCAAGTTAGTGTTACACTTTTCTCGTGCAAATGAAGCCACACTATCGTGCACTTACGCCTGTGATGACTCCTAGTAGCACAAACGCGAACAGCTCTCCGTCCACGTCGAATCCATTGAAGTTTGTGCGCTCGAATAGGACCTCGCGCTTCATGAACGTGATGATGTGGAACACCAAGATGCAGAAGGACGAGCAAATGATGCCCTCCCATAGGCACTTGATCTCGTAGTATTTCGCCGTCACTTCGATTCCGAAGAGGACCCCTCCCAACGGCGACCCGAAGCTTGCTGTCATGCCGCATGCCACCGCTACACAAAGATCACAACAATAATAACTCAGCACATACTTTCAGCTTTTAGGCATCTCACTCGCTCACCTGCACGGATGAAGTTGTAGTTCTGCTGTCCATAGTTCACACGTTGGAACGGCGAGATCTTCCCCATCAAGTATCCGATCATGGACATGACTTGAGTGAACGGCCCCGCGCGACCAACAGAGAGACCGGAGCCGGACGAGAGGACGGTGCCGAGGGATCTCGCAACGAGAGTGCGGAACGACAGCGTGTCTCCCGGATTCTGAAACACGCCTGCAAATAGTCCGCGCATTGTCGGGATGCCAGAGCCGTCCGAGGCGGGCGAAATGAAGAACCCACAGCAGGTTGCGAGCATGCCGAAGCCCACACACCACGCCGTCCAGAGAATGAATGCGCCGAAGGAGTATTCCCCCACTGCTTCCACCATTTGACGGCGAAGTGTCAACAGCGTACGCACCCACCCGTCAAACAAAAGTCTGCATCGCAGTAGTTAGTTTAGCTTGCGCCAATGCGATTCAAACAGGCAGCACTAGTGAAGTTACCCGTAGACTGCAGCCAGCGAGCCTAGAACCATCAGATACAACCACGTGACTGGAGAGTTGGGGAGCTGCTTGAACACGCGCAGCGACCGTAAGCATAATCGCCCCACCGCGCTGTTTTGCAAGCGTCATTCGCCCCGCGCCAGCTTCTGGAAGTGCTCCACCGAGGTGGCTCGCTGCCATGTATCTACTCAGAATGAAGTTGTTGGTCAGAGGCACTACTGGGCAACCAAAGCAGCCATGCCCAACGAGACTCACCGTAGGTGGCGTGCATGCTGACTGCTGATTCCTTGGTCCGAGTCAATTCAACAGTGGTTAGTCGCAGCACAAAGCGCCTCTTCCTCTGACGAAGCTCGCAGTCGGACAAGGACGTTGTGGCGGTTGCATATGACCATAACTAGATACGAGCATGGGACTTAAGCCACGGAGGACCGACCTACTGGGCTTGGCATGGTAGTGAGGCAGGGAACAAACGCACAAGCTGCAACTTTTCATTTCTTACTCCGACGACTTGAGAGACCAAAGCCGCACGGTCTCGTCGTCACTTGCGCTGGCGATCACGTTGGAATGAACGGGGTGGCGTGCAACCACATTCACGACGCTTGAGTGACCGTCCAGCTCAGTCACCCGCTTGCCGCTATCTCGCTGCCACACGTACACTTTCCCATCTGCATACACACGCATAATGCAACAAACCCTGTGAGTACCGCAATAATCGAGCTATGGAGTTGCTGCGAACAGCTTCGTAAGCTTACCTTCGCTTCCACACGCGACGAGCTCACTATGAGCCCCAACGAAGCACGGGCGAAGCACGTATCTCTGCTCTCGAATCCCGCGGTATTTGGCTATTACCGATCCTGTTGCGACCTCCACGCACACGACTTGCTCTTGCTTGAGAAGGTTCATGAGCAGAAACCTTCCGGATGAGGAAATGTTCAAGCACGAGATGGCGTGTTCCGCTTCCAAGAGCAGCTCATCCGATCTAAGAGCGACGTCGTACGCGCGAATCTCGAAGGCCGAAATCAGCACGAACACCTTGCTCTCGTGCGGGTGCACAACCACGTCCAAAACCCTTCGGCCGCTCCACTGGTATATGATTGAACTTTCATCGGCATTCTACACGAAAGACATACAAGCAACAGAGGTCAGAGCCATGCAGACTATGCTCTTCCGAGAAGCTTAAAAGGCGGCCGTACCCACAAGACCAGGGATTTGTCTGCGCTTCCACTCACGAACTGACCCGCACAAGGCAGCCACCGCATTTTAGTCACCACTCCACCTGGGTGCTGGAAGCGCTTCTCACACAACCCACTCTGCATCACGCGGACAATTCGAACAAATAAAACAAGCGACACAATGTTAGTGCAAGGAGCACATAAGCGCAGGATCTAAAAGGTAAACAGACCATTCGATCCCAGAGTTGGATGGTGCTGGAGCGGCTCCCACTCGAGAGCAGGAACCTGCTGTCTGGAGACCAAGCCAGGCAATCTGCGGGGCCCTCGAGGCTCTGCAGGACGTGCAATGGCTTCGACGACAGCTACACGGTAAAAGCACACACAAAACTAAGCACCATGCACCATAGCCAGCCAAATCTCATCGGCTCTTCCTCACCTGTGCCGAGTGTTCATAGCTCATGGCGTCCTCGTCCAGCTCAATCTGCCACAAGACGACGGATCCGTCGCTCGACGCGGAGGCCAGCATCTGTCCGTCGGGCGAGAAGGCCAACTCCCACACGTCGGTCTTGTGCTGCGTCAGGACCTCCACACAGTTCCCCGTCACTTTCCCTGCCAACATGGGCGGCGCCACCTGCAGATCCATCTCCGACCCGTCCTGCACCAGCCTCTGCTCAAATGGAAACAACAACAGCGTCAGCCTCCTCCTCCTCCTCCTCTCTCTATTGTCATAAAAACCCCTCACTCAACTCACCCGCAGCGCCCCCTCTGGGATAATCTCCTCCGGGCTGACCAGCGCCTCGATCCGCCGCTGCAGCTCCTCGTCCTGCCACGGAACCTGCGCGCGCCGCTTCATCTCGTCCTCGTCCCGGCACAGCAGCAGCTGGGCCAGCTGCGCCACCTCCGCCTCGCTGGGCCTGTAGACGGGCAGAATCTGCTCCTGGAACGTGCGCAGCGCCAGCGGCAGCCGCCTCTGCAGCAGCAGGTCGATGAACTTGCGGCGCAGCAGCAGCAGCGCCGCCTCGCGCGTGGCCTGCGGCGACTTCATGCGCACGCGCTCAGTGTGAGCGCCTTCCTCTGCGTCCGCGTCTCTCGGGCCGCTCGTCACGAGCCGCAGCGCCTCGTCCCACTGACGTGCGCCCATGAGCGACTGCAGCTTCTCCATGGAGGGCGAGCGCAGCTGCACTGCCGCCTCGCGCTCCAGCGCCGCCGCCGACTCGCGGAAGCCGCAGTCGTAGAGCTCGCGCAGCAGCAGGCGCGCCCACTTGCGGCGCCGCTGCGGGGGCGACGGGGCTGCTGCATCGGCAGAGGTGAGAGGAGGAGCTGCAGGGGGCGGTGGAGGCGCAGAGGACGCAGAACGCTTGCGCTTGGCGTCGTCCGGGCCGCGCGACGGCAGCATGGGCAGTGAGACCTTCTTCAACTTCAGCAAAACTGGATTCTGGTCTTTCGGGAACGTTTTGTGTTTTATTTCGTTTTTATGGTGATGTTGAGCTTGGCGGGTATTCAACCCATGGCAGTGACACTGCCATACTGCCGCAGTGTTGAGCCACACTCAGCGGCGAGCGGTGTAGCAAAAGATCCTGAAGTGCAACTTTACCATTGCATCTGGTAGCGCACGTGGTAAGCCACACTTTACCGTGGCCATCAGAGCCACTCGCAGTCGCTGCGGACGATCTCTCGCCGGTTGCAACACGTTGAATTCTAACCCGCTTCAACCACGGACGATTCGCATTCAGCCAAAAAGCAAATAGTGCCAGATCGTTTTCTTGCGTTTTGGCCAGTAAACCCGGCAAATCGCGCTGTTACCTGTAAATTAGGAAAATCTCGTACGTCAGTCGCTCTCCATATCCAGCCGCGATGTCCCAAGCGCTGCTGCGCCGCCACTCGCGCCTCTGCCTGCCCAAGCTCAAGCTGCTGCTGCTCCCTCATCCTCTGCGCACCATGTCCAGCTCCTCGTCTACTGCCGCCGCCTCGAAGCTGCGCGACTTCCCGCGCAACGAGACGTTCCCGGACGAGTTCCTGCGGCAGGTGCCCAAGACGGACCTGCACTGCCACCTGGACGGCTGCCTGCGCCCGCAGACGCTCGTCGACCTGGCCAACCAGCAGGGCGTGGCGCTGCCCACGTACGACGCCGAGCAGCTCAACCGCGAGGTCTTCAAGGAGACGTACGAGTCGCTCGAGGAGTACCTCGTGTGCTTCGCCTACGCGTCGTCCGTGCTGCGCACCAGCGAGGCGCTGGAGCGCGTGGCCTACGAGCAGGCGTGCGACCAGTTCGCGCTGGGCGTGCGGTACTTCGAGACGCGCTTCGCACCGCAGCTCAACGCCGTGCCGGGCGAGCTCTCGCTCGAGCAGGTGCTGCTCAGCGTCAACCGCGGGCTCCAGCGCGCCGCGGACGAGTTCAACGCGCAGGACCCGGACGTCGTGTCGGGCCTGGCCCCGCGCTTCGGCTACGGCATCATCGTGTGCGCCATGCGCTTCTTCACGGCCGACTTCTCGCCCTACTACAAGCAGTTCTGCGAGGTGCACCGCCACGAGGACGCGCACAGGCTCTACGGCCTCGCGTCCATGGCGCTCATCACGCAGGCCTACGAGACCAAGGTGCAGCACGGCGTGCCCATTGTGGCGCTGGACATCGCGGGCGCGGAGCGCGGATACCCCGCGCACGACCACGTGGAGGCTTTCGCCTTCGCGCACAAGAAGTTCATGCACAAGACGGTGCACGCGGGCGAGGGCTACGGCCCCGAGAGCATCTTCGAGGCCATCACGGACCTGCACGCCGAGCGGATCGGCCACGGCCTGCACCTGTTCCGGCACGACACGATCGAGAAGCCCGACATGGACGACAAGCAGCGCAAGGCCTACTGCCACGACCTCGTGCAGTACATGGGCAACTCGCGCACGTGTCTGGAGGTGTGTCTGTCCAGCAACCTGCAGACGCTGCCCGAGATGGAGCTCGACGCCAGGAACCACCCGCTGCGGGACATGCTCACGAGCAAGCTGGCCGTGAGTCTGTGCACCGACAACTGCACGGTCTCCCACACGGACATGGTGCGCGAGGTGCGTCTGGCCTGCGACGCGTTCCAGCTCACGCCGCACGAGCTGCGCCAGATCCTGCTCACGGGCTTCAAGCGCTCCTTCATGCCGGGCGACTACGCCGACAAGCGCGCCTACACGCACCACGTGATCGACTATTACGACCACCTCATCCGCAAGTTCGGCATCGACGACAAGAGCAAGTCTGGCTAAGCCGCAGTCAATCGCTCGTCCTTTAGTAGCAATGGTGAAAATACACGTGTTGAAGCTGTCCCTCCTACTCGTTCAGCGCGTCTACCGCTTGGCCCGAATCTGCTTCTCCTTTCGTCGGCCTACGGCAGCGGCAGTCTTCTCCTGGATGTCCGAGATCTTGCACGGTCTCAGCACGTCGTCCTGCTGTGGTTCGTCGTTGTCGGAGTCGCCAAAGTCGTCAGCAGCGGGCGGCGTAGGTCGCAGCAGCGCACCAGTGGCGTTGGACGCGCCAGCGCCTCCTCTGGGACGGTCGCCATTGCGCGAGTGCCGCGTGTGGCCGCTGTCGTGACCTCCCACGTCCACCTTCATGGTCGGGTGCTGGGAGCCCAATGCCGCGGCTGCAGGCGCATTCGTGGCGATGTTGTGGATGTCCACGAGCTCACCTACGCGCTGCTCGATGAGTCCCAGAAGCTGGGCCATAGTGACGTCCGTCACGCCGTGCGCAGACAGTTGAGCCGCGAACGCTTCGTCGTTGGGGCCCTGGAGCTTGTGGAAGAGCCCCATTGCGCCAGCCTTCATCACCTCGGCAGCTTCTGCGGCCTCACTGTGACGAGCCTCGAGCCGAGCCACCTTCTGTCGGGACTTCTCGATCTGGTCCTCTAGCTGCTGCTTGAGCGCGCGTCGTCGTGCATCCTCGGCCGACCCCATCGACCCATCGCGAGTCTGCTCGTTCACCTGGGCCTCGAGTGCGTTGTTCTCCACCTCCAGCGCTTCCATCTCAGTGCTCAGCTCGTTGATCATGTTGAAGAGAGAGAAGTTCTTCTCCTCCGCAGCGACCAGCGCAGCAGCGAGAGCGTGGGAGTCTCTCTCCCCAGTCTTGCGCTTGATCTTGGCCAGACCGTCTTGAGCTATCCGCAGCCGCTCGCTCTGCTTCTGCAAGTCGTTGGCTTTCTCGTGGAGCAGCCGCTCATTCTTCTGCGTCTCGTCGCGCAGCTTGATGTCGGGCGTCGACAGCAACTTGAAGCCACCAGGCAGAGACCGACCGGACGTGTTGCTGGGCAGTGGGGAGCTGATGCTTCCTGGTGTTGCGTTGTTGATGAAGTGCGGTCGCGAAGGACTCTTCGGCGTACGCAGTCGTGGAATATCACGGATCATTGCCCGGTCCTCCGCGAGTTGTCCAGTCTTCTCAAACCACCCGGACTCGAACTCGTTGCCGTCCTCCGCGACCTGGTTGCGCAGCGCCTCACTCTGTCGGTTGGCTCGATCTCGAGCGTCACCTGCTGCCTGCGACGCCTGCGCGACTTGAGCAGCCTCCGCCTGGGCCTGCGCAGTCTCCCGCTCGAGCTTGTCGAGCACTGCAGCCTGCTGCACCTTTTCACGGCGCAAGGCCTGGATCTGCTCGCGCAGCGCCTTGTTCGCGTTGCAGACCTCGTTGTAGCGCGTGAGCACTTTGTCCAGGCGGTTCTCGAGCGTCCGAATCGGCTTCAGCTCTGTCGTAGCAGCGCAGAGCTGGGCGTTCGTGGCGTCACACAGCGCCTTGCGCGCTTGGAAGTGCTCGACTCGCAGGGTGCGCAGCGCTAGATCCAGGTCATGGGACCGACGACGCTCGCTGTCCAGCCGCTTCGCGTACGTGTCGCCTTGCTGCATCAGCGCCGTCACCCGCTCTCGAAACATCGGGCTCTCGAGCCGCGACGGACTCAGCGGGATACTCTGCACATCTGGCGGAAACACACGCGGCGTACGAGCTCCACCGCTGGCCAGGTGATACCGGTTGTTCCCATTCGTACTGCGAGGACTGAACATGTTGGACATGGCGCCCCCCGCCGTAGGCGCGTTGCTCATGGTCGCGAGAGGAAGCACGCCGTCGCCTGGACACCTTCAGGTTGTTCGACCGCTCAACCGCAGCAGCGCCAGCTCCTTCAGCCTAAATGGGGACAACGTTGAAGTGGTGCTGGCACAACTATTTTGGAGAGGACTTACCTGTAGCTTCCGGGGCCGAAATACTCGCCATTCGCGACCAAGGCAGGAAACCCCGACTCGAAGCAGTGGACGCAAAGGGGACGGGGGGGCAAGCCCTCAGGAAATGAAAATATAAAATACATTCATGCGCTGTTGCAATCTCCGGCTTTTGTTTGTCCTTTTGCTGCTTGCCCATAGCAGAAGTGTACACATGGGCTTCTTGTTCATTCGGGATCATCTCCAGCGTCTTCGTCGCTTTTTTCTCGTGTTTTGTCGTCTTGTGGTTCATATACATGCATACCGAGTGCTAGTGAGCGGTCGGATAGCCAGCCAGCCCATCAGTACTTGCTAGTCGGCGGCGCAGTGTGGTATGACGACGAAGGGCTCTCACGCGAGTACTCCCCGCCCTCTTCATTCGTCGGCTTCACGTCACGCACGCGGCCTTCCGTGGCATCCACACAAATGCTGAGCCCGACGGGAAGCAGCACGGCGCTGTTCAGCCACGCGCACACCGCTGCAGCCATCAGCGTCCGGAAGAAACAGTTCCCAGCGGGTTCGAAGACGGGCGTGGCGACAAGCGCGAGCGCTGCGATGGCAACGAACTTGGAGACGGCGACGCCCAACGTCCACGACGCGAGAAGCTGCGCCAACACCTTCCGAACGCAGGCATCGCCGCCAGGTGAGTAGCCCAAGTCGTCAGTGATGGTGCGAGCCTTGGCAAAAAGACGAGCAAAATGCCCCGAGAATCCGACGGAAAAGGTGACGGCGATCGAGAGGCTCACAATCGAAAGCGAGTTGATTGGGACCCCCATCGGCATCATGAGGCCAGCGACTTGGACAACCGTGGCTGCAGCGACACAAGTCACCGCAAATCCATACCAGTAACTCCCCAGAGCCAAACTCTGCAGCACGAACACCACTGCGAGTCCGACACCCACCACAATGTACGCAGTACGACGAACCGAGTGGAACTGATCCAGATAAACGTACTCGGGGGAGTACGCCCACACATCGATGCCAGTTTCCTCGCTGATCCACTTGGCAATGTGCTGAGCTTGCGAGTAGGCTGCGATTGCTCCTTCTTGGCTTCCTGAAATCTTTGACGAGCCGACTGTAGTGCTCAGAACCTTGTACACAAACGCCGTCACATCACTGCCGTAGCCAGTGCCATTGAGAGTCACGCCCGCAGCAGCACTACTGCTCATGGCAGGAATAGGTTGGCTATCAACGCTGAGCTGTCCATGGTAGCGCGTGCCTGCTGCGTACGAGCACAAGGGTCCAGCAGCCGCAGTCGAGAACATGCTGAACAACGACATGAACGATTCATCGGGCACTGAGAGCACCGCACTTGAGTCAGCGAGACACGATGGCGCGTTGGACGCGCGCTTGAGCACATATTCAGCGCTGCTCTCTTCCGGTAGAATAGCGTAATACGAGTAGTCGTTCTCCGCATCGACGCGGCAGCACTCACTGGCTGGGTCAACAAAGCTCCAGAAGTCGTCCAACCATGATCCAACAACAGTGCCGTCCTTGAAAAACGTGACGTTGCTTTCCCCAGCGGCAACCAACGCACTGAGAATATTCGGGATCGACAAGTCGTCGCAGAACTCCTTCGACGAGCACAGTTTGCATTGAGCTTCCGCATCGTTGGCGAGATCGTTGAATCCGGTAGGGTTGCTTCCGTAGCCAGCTTCAACAACGAAATAGGCAGGGAACTCCTTCGTCGACAAGTCATTTTCGTCCACTGCACGGTAGTATGCGTGCAGATACGAGTTCGTCGGGATGAACGAGTTCGGTGAAAGACCGCGATCCATTGCCTCGATGGAGACAATCGCCGCCAGAGTACACGCGGCAAACACGAGGAGCACCAACACCTTCGACACCTTCTTGAGCAGCACATGGATGTATCCAGCAACGCATCGGTTCATCAAGTTCAAGTCGGGCAGTGAAATAGTGCTTCCAGGGAACGACGAGTTTTCGGTCGCAGCAGTCGTCTCGTCTTCGGAGAGGCGAGGGCGGCGAGCGAACGATGCCCGCTTACAGCAGATCACATCGTACGTGCCGCTGAGCTCACGACGCTTGTCCAGCGCTACGATGGCGAGGAACAAGGTCATTTGCAAAGCAAAACTGGCTGCGAGCCCAAGCACCAACGATCCAGCGAGCCACTGTGCAGCTGGCATGGTCGAATATGCTGCAAAAGCAACGATACAGCACTCGCATACGCACGTCGCGATCATGCTGGGGCCGATATAACCCGTTGCCTCGCACAGCAGCACACACGTGATCTCATGAATACCGAAATCGTTGTCTTCAAGACCCACAAACAGTGAGCGCTGCTCCATCTTCAACTCTTCTTGCTTCAGGTCGACGGCATGCAGGATCAGGAAGATGTTTCCAGTGCCGATCGCAAGTACAACCACCGGCATCACAACGAGCGTCACGATCTGAAGCTTTACTCCAGTCCACGCAAAGATACCCAAGGTCCCGCCCACGGCCATCAGGATGCACGCAACGCCCATGAAACCCACACCGATCTTTGACGAATGGAAGAAGCGGTAGTCCAGCTTCCAGTGGTTCAGTCCAATGACCACGTAAACAAACATAAAGAGAAAGCCTGCAATTCCAGCCTTGAAGACGATGTCCAAGTTGGAAGCAGCCACGAACTCGTCGTCAGCAGACACCTCTGCAGCATAATAGATATCATACATCGTGTTGGTATCCGATTCTTTCTCCATCCGCGCGATATACGCGCGTTCCCAAGCGATTGCATCTGCGTTCTTAGCACCATCCTGGTGGTTAGTCACCATGGCAGTTGAAAAGAGAGTTGTCGCTTGCTCCAGATAAGCACTGGCATTCAATGATCCACCGTCAGTACTCAATCCGCCCAGGTACTTCTCCAGCTCAGCCATCGGCACCCCAAACGACGACGCACAAGGGCAGCCGCTCATACTCGTCGGAAGCGAAGCACCCGAGGCATTGAGTTGCACTTGCAGCTCACTGCACACATTACCGTCCGCTCGTTCCGGAGCATTAGCGCAGTTGCTCAAGTGCTTGCCTACGAGCCCATACGCATCGTACATGTTGAAGTGATCCATGCTGTTCTGGAAGTACTGCGTTACGGAATTCACCTGGCATGGAGAGCTCGAGGCGTCTTTGACGCAGATCTCACTCAGTGTAATACTGTCAGCGGCAACCTCGCTTCCAATGACTTGCTGCAAGCGGATCGCCTCCTTGATATACGCTGGTCTGGTCACTGCGCCGCCGTCCTTAGTGACAAGGACCAGTCGTTCCATACGATCCACTGGCCCAAGCATCTCGCCGAAGCGCGTCCTCTCCTGAAAAACAGAGCTCCTACCGGAAACCCACAGCTTCATGGAGTCCGTCTCCACTTCCATGCGGATCAACCCACTCGAGCAGCAAACGACAACCATCAACGACAGTAGAATAATGTACAACGGGTGGTTCCCCATGGCCACGAAATCTCCCCAGCGTTTCAAGTGCATCGTCAGCCGGTCATCCCAACGTCCGATTCCCTTCAACTGATCCAAATTCACGAGTGACAGCATTCCAGATCCCAAACCGTTAACAGGGTCGTCCAGCACAGACTGGCGCTTCTTCCTGCCGTACCGCGTCGAGTACGCGAAGCCGAGCGCAAGCGCTGTGGCGCCAAAGAATGCGAGAACAGCAAGGACATAGTTTAGCACGGCAAAACTACCACCCTCCGCACGGGACGACAAATCCGACAGTAAAGACTCAAGCTTATCAGCAGCGCTGGTGCTGGTCGTGGCTGTAGTGACAGTGCTCAAATCGTCGGATGCCGACGTACTGCCGGAACTGTAGCAAGCCGCCTGATACTGCCGGCTGTCATCATCACTCACAGCACAGAGCGAGCCACACGTATCCACGCACGACTCAAGCCGCGTATCCATCGGCGAAAAGCAGCCAGTCGTGTTGCTGCTGTCACAGGCACAGATCTTGTCCTCCTGCTCAGCCGCTGACAGCTGCTCCATCGTAGTGAAGATCACCTGCGAGGGCGATCCCACACCGTCAAAGCTGTACGCTCCAAGGTACCCCAACATGTCCGAGCCTGTCGTCGAGCAATTACCATCGGCATTCATCCCGCACAACAGCGGCATGAAGCCCGAGTCGGCCTCACAAAAGTCGTGCAGGTCGCGCACCATGTCACTGCCCACGTAGTAGGTGGCCTCCTCGATGGCGGGGAAGACCTCGTCCGCGTGGTCCGCGTCTCCCTCCATAAGCCGCACCTGCGTCACGTCCACGAACAGGCTGTTGCTCGGATGGCACGTGAACTGGCACCACAGGTTGCGCAGGTTCTGCTTGCAGGACGTGCACTCTCCAGGCAGCTTCCGGACCTGCAGGCTCAGCATCTCGTACTGCGTCTCGGTACAGCACAGCAGCCCCTCTCCGTCTCCACTCACCGTCTCGTTGAACAGCAGGGGGCAGTCCGTCTTGAACTTCTCCTGGTTGGTCTCGGACCACGCCGAGAAGTTGTTGGCAAAGCCCTGGGCGTGGGCCTCCTCCACCCCGATGGGGAAGTACTGGGCCGGTAGTGCCGCCCCCGTCGTCACATTCACATAGGCCGCGTCAAAGGCCACGCAGTATCCACTCGCCTGCTGATAGCTCCCCAGCACAGAGATGGCAGTCACGTCGTCAAGACAGTCGTCGCCTCCCGAGTACTTGCAGGTCGTCAGCTGCTGCTGCAGCGTCACGAGTGCCGCCGCGTCGGCGTCGAAAGCCGTTTGGGCGGCGGCCGCCGTCTCGCTCTTGAGTCCGCGCAGACTCGAGCCGCCTCCGCCCCCGACCACGACGCTGTTGATAATGGGCAGCATGGCCAGCGCGAAGAGCGACGAGGTCCAGAGCTGCGGCGGGTAGAAGCCGCTGCCCGCGATCTCGCTGGTCGTGCTCTTGACGCGCAGCATGAGCGCGCGGCGCCTGGTGCCGCGCCGCCAGTGGACGCGCGCCAGGCCCGTCTTGGCCGACAGCGACGCCTTGGATCCCTCATCCGCCGCTTGGCTGCCGCTGCCGCCCGCTCGCGGCGCCTTGGCGACCCGACGACTGCGCAGGAAGCGGCGGCCGTGGAAGGCCAGCGCCAGCAGCAGCACGAGGCTCAGGCCGGCCGACACCAGCCGCAGGTACGTGAAGAAGATGATGGACAGCTCGGCGAACAGCGCCTCGAGCCACGCGCGGAAGCACGGCGTCGCGATCGCGAGGCTGATGGCCGCGAACAGCCACATGGCGCCTGGTCCTGTGATCCTCTGGGCGCCGATATCGAAATGATGTCATAGCAGCCGCAAGGCGAAAGCGTAAAGCGGGGGAGGATAGTGACAGAGTGGCACTTCATCACTGCAGCGACGGGGCGACGGAGAGGGGCCATCACCTTCGACAACACATTGCCTGTATAGCACGACGGTATCGACATTGGCGTTCAGGTAATGAGAGGCTGTGTAAAAACCTCTGAAACCAGATGCGCGTATCCATATGGTTTTTTCCATAAAGTGACCTGGGCTCAGTATGCGGTCCGTTGCGACACCTCTTCCGAGTCTGTCGGTCGACAGACGCACATCGACGTGCTCGAGTGAATCTGCTCGCTCGCTGCCGCCGCCTTCTTGGCTGCACGGAGCCTCCGCTCGCTCGCGCGCTGGAGGTCTTCTCATCGCAAGTAAGCCTGGCGACAACTTGACTGTGAGCTCTGTCGCCTTGGACGACAAGGACGGCAGCATGGCGTTGGGCTGCAGCATGGTCTACTGTTCCCTCCCGCCTCAAATCTCGGGCTTGCTGTCGCGGGCTTGAATCAACCTGGTCGAGCGTGGGCCTGCAAAGTGGGTGCGGCACTCCCATCCGGAGCAGACGCGGGCAGCGAGAGCTCGCCGAGCTGCCTGTTCGAGTCGCTGTTGCTGTTGCCGCGAAGGGATCAACTGCGGCGTCTGCTCCAGGGGCACAGCGTGCCGGCCCCTTGCTGTAGGGACAGCATTGTCCCTTGAAGAGAGGGGCATCGCTTGTCGCACACCGAAAGCGAAGCCGCTCGACGTGGCGACGCCTTCAGCTCGACTGAACTTGTCTGGACTTGTTCACTTTGACGCGCGGCGGCGCTGAGTCATCGTTGCTGCACCGCCAGGACGGCGGGCCGGCCAGCAGCACACCACCAGTGGTGCCGGCTTCGAGCGAAGGAGCTCAAGGAGCTCAGCGGCTCCACCATCGGCAGAGACGTCTACGTCGATGTATCCTCGCGACGACGGTAGACCCCGAAGGTCGCTGTCCTTTCGAATGGAGACCGTCGTAGCGAGGACTGGTGCAGCGGCATACGTACGTATCTTCAGGGGTACTAGTAGTAGTAAGAATGAAAACAGTTCCTGTATGCAGCAGCCTGTACTCCAGAGAGAATCGCCGCATGGGCTCAATTGCTTTGTGCCACAATGCACAATGATTGTGGGATCTGACAGCTTTGTATCTTGTGAGTTGAAGCGACACATAAGGAGGAGTGAGTGTTGCTCATCTTCAGCCCCGCTGTTTTCATCTACGGGAGGCTGCCACTGCAAGAATCCGCCTCAGTGCAGGGATGCTATTAACAATGCGAGGCCTCTGCTTCCTACCCAAAAATCTATCTTGTGTCTTTCACCACTACGGCAGTCAGTCGCTCATGTCTTCATCGTCGGCCTCGCTCACAGGGCGTCGGCGGTGCTGGGCCTCCGCCGCATACATCTGCCGCAGCTCCTCCGCCGTCTGCGGGGGCTTCTCCATCAGGCGCTGCAGCTTGCGCGTCGGCGAGCAGTCAGTGCCGCTGACCACGCACGAAATCTCGTACGCGCGCGCGTAAGCTTGGCTGGCAGCGCCGAGATCCCCGAGCACCACCTGAACCTGCGCCAAGTTGTCGTAGTAGATGGTCTTCTCGTGGTGGGCCGTCGGCACCACAACGTTCATGTACGCGATGATGCGCTCCCAGACCTGCGCCAGCGCGCGGCGGTGCTGCGCCATCTGCGCCTCTGCCTGGAAGGCGGTGGTGGCGGCGGCCTCGCAGCCGATGTTGTCCAGCGCCCAGAACAGCAGATAGTGACGCTCGTGCAGCACGCCGCGGCGTACCACAGCGTCCACCTCCTCCAGGCTTTCGGGGAACCCGTTCTCCATCAGATCCTGCTCCGCCGCCAAGATCCGCGTGTGCTCCGCGGCGTCAGCGACCTTGCCGCACGTCTGACAGCGCCACTCGAACTGCAGTTGGTTCGGTCCAATGCTGCTGCTGGGGGCGTTGGTCCGAATGGGGCACGGCAGCATGACGCCCTGCGGGCAGTTCCCCGACAAGCAGCGGACGGCACGCGTGGGGTCCGGCATCGAGACGCACGCTTCGCACGTGCAGACAAACCCGTACGACTCGAGCAGAGACTCCTGGCGCTCAGGCGTGGGGCGGTAGAAGAAGTTGCCGTAGTCGATGGACAGCGCGTCGCCAGGCGCGATGGGGCGGATCGCCGTCATCCACAGCGTGGAGTCAAACGTCGTGAAGCTGCAGTTGGGCAGGCAGCTGTGCTCCATGCGGCAGGCCGACAGGAACAGCCCCGAGCCTCCCAGGTTCTCGAGCTCGTGCGAGTTGGTGTTCAACACGCCGATGAGCGTGGCCATCTGCTCGTCCGAGAAGCCCGCGGGGAAGATGTCGGGCAACTGCCGACGCAGTTGCAAGGCCGCGCTCATAGCTCGCTGCTGCCCGGCGCAGGTCAAGCCCAGCACTTCGTCCAGCGAGCGTGCGTCGCGCTCGTACAAGGCCAAGCACTTGAGGATGCAGCGCGCGCGGTCCACCTCCTCGATGCCGTCGACGCTCTTCATGATGCTCACCACGACATTACGCCGTCCCACGTTGTCCTGCAGCCGCGGCGAGTACATAATCTTGGGCGCGCCCGTGCGCTCGCAATGGCAGCGATGGCGGGAGTCCATCGTCGCGCTGCTGGGGGCGCCAGTGGCGGCCGAACGGAGCTCTTCGCATCCTCCACATAGGTCCGTGCTCCACGGAGCCGCCACGAACGCCTGCTCGCTGAAGATCACCTGGCCAGGCTGGAAGGCGCGTTCGCTGAAGACGACCTTGCCCTTGACGGGGTTCTGCGCCACGCGCACGCCGCAGCCATCGAAGGAAGGAGCAGTCGCAGCCATCTTGATCGGGGTCTGTTCAGTTTGAGCACCTGCCAACCAATCACTGGCTTGATGTTTGTATGGCGGCAACGTCGAAAAAGAGTTCAACAAGGACTTGGGGCATGAGTATGTGCGTCAACTTGCATTCTTCTAAACGCTCTATTATCAAGGGGACATCCTGCCTGCCGACTTCATGGCTAACGCCACCGGGGGAGGGAGGTGACGCGCCGGCCAGCTCAATCCAAAAACGCGCTATATAGCTACCTACCTCTGTACTTCCTGCTGCAGCTTCGCTCGCTGTTCGGCCCCGCCTGCCTGCTTGTCCTTCGATAGCTTCATGAACTCCTTCTCTAGCCAGCAGCTGGGGATCCGAGTGCTTTTGGTAGAACGCGCACATATCCGCATACACAACATGCACAGTGCCCGTCCATCTCGCCATCCGAAGCGCTCGCAAGCCCACCAGCGACGGCCTTAGCAGCAGCGACAGCTTCTCGCTTCGCTTGACCTAAATATACGGGGTGGAGGACACATCGACCTTCGACTGCGATGTGTTGGATCCGTACGAAAGTGTCGGTGCCTCGTATGTAAAGCCTGTGAACATGCTCTTGGGCAGGCCCGAGCCGCCTGCAGATCTGCTCAGTGGGGTGCCGCTTACGGGCAGCTCCGTGAACTCCCTGTCGAAATTGGACGTGTCGCCCTCCTCCTTCGACTGCGGGTCCGACGGCTTGAACGGCGGCTCGGCCCACAGCAGACCGTCCCAGTCCACAGTGCGGAAGAAGCGGTGTGCCTTCACGTCGCCTGCGCCGCGACTGCCCAGACGCTTCTCGGGCTCGCGGTGCAGCAGCGACTGGATAAGCGAGGCCGCGTCGCGGCTTAGGTAGTTGGGGATCTCCAGCGGCGCCTCACGGATGCGCGCGAACAGCTCTTGCCGGTTGCGCGTGTACCAAGGCGGCAGGCCCGTCAGCATCTCGTACAGCACCATGCCGAGCCCCCACCAGTCCACTGCTGTGCCGTGTCCCTTGCGCGCCAGCACCTCCGGAGCCAGATACTCGGGCGTGCCACACAGCGACGTGGCGCCGCTGTCGATCTCCGTGACCTCGTCCTTGGCCAGTCCAAAGTCCGCCAGCTTGATGTGTCCCAACTCGTCCAGCAGAATGTTCTCAGGCTTGAGGTCGCGGTAGACGACGCCGAGCGAGTGCAGGTGCTCGAGCGCCACCACGAGCTCCGCAGCGTAGAAGCGCGCCATGTCCTCGTCGAACTTGCCCATGCGCGAGAGGTGGAAGAAGAGCTCGCCTCCGGGGCAGTAGTCCAGCACGAAGTAGAGCTTGGCCTCGGTCTGGAAGGCGTAGTGCAGCCCCACGATGAACGGGTGGCTGGCCACGCTGAGCACGCGGCGCTCCGTCTTGGTGTGCTCCACCTGCTTGCGCTTAAGCAGATGGGACTTGGTCAGGATCTTCATGGCGAAGACCTTGCTGTTGTTCTTCTTGCGCACGAGCGTGACCTTGCCGAAGGAGCCCTTGCCGATTACGCGGATGAGCGTGAAGTCTTCGAGGCAGATCTTGTCGTCGAAGTTGGTGCTGGCCACGAGCGCGTTCAGCTCCTTGGCCAGCGCACCCTCGGACGCCGGTGCGTCGGGAGAGCTCATGCTACTTGCTGTCTCTAGCCTCGCCTAGGCTTAACTAGGGGGTGCTAGGGCGGGTAAAACGAGCGGGACGGACGGACGTGTGCCCTGCACGTAGTAGGTTACGAACTGGTGTGGCGAAACGGCGAGTCTCAGCTCACTACGACGCGGCGATGGACTGGACGCGCTAGCTGCTGCTCCAACGGCAGGCAATGTGCACTTTTTCGTGGGGTCGCGGCTTGGTAGCTTGGCTTCTTCCGCCCTGCACTGCACTCTGCTGGACCTGACGCCACTGCGCGCGAGTCGGGTCGGGTCGAGTCGTCACGTAGCGCTGGATATTGCCGAGTGTCCTCGAGCTCCTTCCTGCCCTGCCCAGGTCCGATGGTCTCTCCCCCCTCTGGCTCGATTGCAAAAAACTAAACCTCGCAAACGGCCTAGAGCATACTCTGAGTTGGTGTGCACGCACACCACGCGCATAGACGCGGCGCCTCCATTTGAGAACCACCGAGGCACCAACTTACCATGGCGGACGAGCTGTACTACGGCGAGAGCGACGCCGCGTCGTCCAGCGCGAACCGCGCGTTCCCGACGCACCCGACGTGGGACCAGCGGCGGCAGCTAGCCGTGGACATCTCCAACCTGGCGCCGCCCGACCTGCCGGGCGTGCTGCTGCTCATCCGCAACTACGTCAAGGTGCTCGAGATGCGCGAGCTGCTGCCGCGCGAGCAGCGCGTGCTGCCCTGGGACGCGCAGCAGCAGCAACAGGGACACAGCTTGCCTCACAAGGAGGAGGCCGACGCCATCCAGCTGCAGTGCGGCTTCCGTCTGGACCAGGCCGACGACGAGCTGCTGCGCCAGCTTCGCCAGTACGTGGACGACTGCTACGTGCCGCACTTCGTGCCCAAGGAGAACTGCAGCGTGTGCGAGGGCCTCTGGTCCTGCGGCCGCGTGCTGTACTGCGGCAACGACGCGTGTTCCGTCAGGATCCACGAGGAGTGCTTCGGCGTCGTCATGAGGGAGCAGGACGACGGCCCGTGGCGCTGTCCGTCGTGTCTGCTCGGCAAGCAGCTCATGTGCGCGGTCTGCATGCAGTACGGCGGGCCGCTCAAGCCGCTGGCCATGTCGGAGTCGGCGGCCAGTGACGAACAGAAGTGGGTGCATGTGCTCTGTGCTCTGGCCATCCCGGAGCTCGTCATGCGCGACGTCCCGAGCATGGAACCGGTGGACGGCTTCGAGGAGATCGAGAACGGAAGATTCAGGTACCTGTGCGCTATCTGCCGCAAGCGTGGAGGCGCCTCCGTCATCTGCGAGGCGGAGAACTGCAATGTGGGCGTGCACCCGCAGTGCGCGGCCGACGCCGGACTCATGATCGGCAACGAAGGCAACTTGCTCGGAGTGTACTGCGACAAGCACTTGCCGACGTCGCGCATCCCCGGAGCCAAGCGCTGGATCAGCGACGAAGACCTCGTGGAGGAGATCATGAGCGAATATTCCATCGACGAGGACTTCGACGAGGAGGAATTTGATACGCCACACTACACCGACGCCGAGCGCTACGCGTTCGTGCTCGAGTCGACGCCCTATCTGCACTGCAAGCAGCAGCTGCTGGGGGCTACGGCAACGCTGCACTTTGGGCCAGCGCCCTTTTCGGCGGCGCCTGCTCCACCGAGGGACATCGACCGCAAGACCTTCGTGGGGGCGAAGATATCAGCTAATGCGTATGCGCCGCCTGCCATGGTGGTTCAGGGCATGAGCACGCAGCGACCGATAGCTTTCCCTCCTCCTGCTGTTTCCAAGGGCGACAGAAGATTGGGTCTGCCTGAGTTCCCTCAAGGGAGGCACGTGGTCGGAGCTATCGTGGACTATTTAGCAAAGGCACAGGACGAATGGCAACGTGCGCGCGTGCTGCAATGGGACAAGGAGAAGAAGATGCACCTCGTGCAGATTATCGCGTCTGGGCAGAAGCTGTGGGCGACTCTGGGCGTGGACAACACGATGGTGTTGTATCTTCCAGACGAGGAAAGCCTTTTGGATGGTCCGATCGTGAAGCTCATCCGTCCAGTGACTAAGGGCGCCGTGCAGTGGCGTCCCAAGCCGCGTCAATTTGCACCAGCGTCATGATGACCCCAGTCGATGTTAGGAAAGCAGGGTGATAGCTGGCCCAGGACGCTACGTAACTGCAAATGTATCATGGTGAAAAATGCTGGCATTGTTGCGTCAAAGACGTCTCACCGCGGATCTCTCGTTCCAACTGCCAGGTCCTAGCATTGTCAACCCACTGCAAAGTGGCCAGCATTGAAGCTACCGGCGTCGGGTCTCAGGTCTCGAGAAGCATATTGCCGGGCATCGCTCAGTCGCCGAAAAGCGCCGGGGCAAGCAAGCGGTGGTCGAGATGCTCCGCTCGAACTGGGATCTGGTGTCGCCGTTCTCGTGGCTGGACTCGCTGGCCGACGAGGAGGAGTTCATGCGAGGCTTTGGCGAAGATTATCCGTCGACGCGTCTACTGATCTTCCCCCGCCGGCGCCAGCAGGAGGACGAGCCGATGGCAGGAACGGCCGAGCAAGAAGACAAGGAGGGAGCGGATGAGGAGGAAGAGATGGAGACGGAGGACTTGCCTGCTGCCGAGCAGCAGAAGCTGATGACTAGCAACTTCTTCGGCGACCTGCCCGTCGGTGCGAAGCTCATGGACACCCAAATGCCTTCGAACCTCTCGCCGCCCGATTCCAAGACCAAGGACGGCTATTCCTTCTTCACGTACGCGTACAGCACGTGTCTGACCGCGGACGACAACGGCCGCCGCGTGAACAGCACGCGCCGCCGCTACGAGGACTCGGCGGGGCGGGTGAAGGCGCAGCACAGACGCCAGATTGGCACCTGCGCGCTCGAGTCGACGTGGAAGCGCGCGTCGGAGCAGGACGAGGGCACCCACGCGCACAAGGTGACGTCGGGGTCGGTGGAGGACTTCGAGAAGGCCTGGAAGGGCACGCCCTTCGGCGTCGCCGAGGAGCACGCCAAGGCACACGGCGCCAAGCAGCAGAGCGAGCTGCCCGACCAGCCCCCGGCCCAGGAGCTGCCGTAAATGGGCCATTGCGCAGGAAAGGGTGCAAGTTGAAGTTGCAGTGCAGTGATTGCAGGCCCAAGAAATCGTAGGCATTGATTGAGTTGAATTGAATGGAAGCCCCCATCTTGTCGAGCGTGGCGTGACTACTGTAGCTGCTATCCATGCATGAGCCCTCTTGTCCTTGAGCCTTCAACCGCAGCGCCGATGGCGAGTGTAGCAGGCCCTCCACTGTATCCGTGGCAAAGTTCGATATTTGCTTGAAAGGCTGGCGGAGGCGCTCCCCGTCGCCCGCCACTTTCAATTCGGCAGCCTCGGCGCGACGAGCCCGACGTGGGCCTCGATCTCGGGTCGATTACACAGCGACGGCACCAGCGGAGCGCGCGAGGTCTCCTCGGCCAAGCAAGCAGCAGCGACGCCAACCGTCGGAGACAGAGACAGCTCCACGGCGGCGCCCACAGTAAGCCAGCCCCTGCCCCTCGCTCGTTTTACAGTGCGACAAGCTGTCGCCTGAGCGCGGCCCTTTTACTGCTAGGGGAGCGCCTCGAGTTTGAAGTTCCCGCAATGCTTCATTTCCTGTTCGGCCGCAAGGAACGCAAGCCCAAGAAGAGCAAGAAGAGCAGCAGCAATAACAGCATGCAGAGCCCCGAGCCCCGCCGCCCCATGTTCGCCATGGTGTGCGCCAACAACGTGAACCGCAGCGCCGCCGCCCACGAGAGTCTCAGCGCCGCGGGGCTGCGCGTCTGCTCCTACGGCGCCGGGAGGCAGGTGACGTTCCCCGGCAAGACGAGCTCGGACGCGCGCACATTCAAGTTCCTCACGCCCTACGCCGACATGCACAGCATCCTGGAGAAGGAGGACGCCGCGCTGTTCTCGGGCAACGGCGTGCTGCAGATCCTGGAGCGGGACATGCCCATCAAGAAGGCGCCCGAGCGCTGGCAGAGCCTCAGCAACAAGCAGCTCCTGGACATCGACGTGGTCGTGTGCCTGGACTACGTCATGTTCCTCACCGTGTTGGAAGGTGGGCTGGCCGATCTGAGCTGGGTGCGCCGTCTCATTATTTATCCATGTCTACGGTCCGCTAACCCACGTGCGAGTTGTGCGTGTTTGCAGACATTCAGATGCGGATTCGACTAAGTTTCAAGACCAAGCAGCTCCACATCATCTGCCTCGACACAGAGGACACACCCGAGGAGGCATTGACGGGGGGCGCGCGCGTACTCGACCTCTGTCGCGAGCTGAACGTCCCGTCCGACGAGCTCACGGAGGAGCTCGTGAAGACGGTGGTGGAGAAGTTCGAGAAGGAGCACGAGCGGCAGATGTTCTATCTGGGGCTGCACATGTGAGGCCTCCATTTGCCCACAGGAGGAATAGTTCCAGGCATACCCCTTACTTATCGTGGACAGAGGCGCGAAGCAGTAGGCCGAGCGCCGTCGCCAACGTTTTTATAGTTTATATCGTTTCGCACCGTTAATACAGAAGTGTACACTAGCTGATACCATGGTCTGCTCCTTGGTCGCCTCGTCCTGGTGAGCGTTGATGTCGACAAAGGTGTAACCTTACTCGTTACCTTTTGGAACACTTACAACTGTGATCATTCACACGTTGTACGGTACTATCACGTCAAGCAGCCGCGCTTGAGTGCTCCATCGCGCCGTCACGGTGGCCGTACAGTGCATGTACAGTAGCAGCGCTTCGTTCTGCTTTCGCTAATGCAAAAAGTGATCGACGCGCGCAAAGTGTTGATCGTCTCCCCATCGGTTCTAAACTCCAACCCGAGACCGCAGCTGAGCATTGAAGCATTGAGATCGAGTCGATCAGATCGTCTGGAGCAGGATCAGCTTGTGCTCACAGTCCGACGCCGTCCGCCGACGATTACAAACTCACCAAGACGGCGCCAGATCAGCAGCGCTTCTCACCCGAGACCGCCTTCCAGCTTAGAAGTTCCAAGACGGGGTGAAGGTGGGGGCATGTTTGGCGCGTTGGCTTGGCGTATTGTCGACTTGCCGTTGCCGCTGCGATCTGACGTGGTTGGGCAATGCGCGGTGACAAGCTCAGTCCGAGCAGCCCAAGCCGGAGCGCTTCAAACTTCAAATTTGAAGCGCAAAAAAGTAGGTTGGCGCCAAAAACGGGGTTTTGCTTCCCCGTTTCCAGACGGTACATTATGACTGCTGAGAGGGAGGGCAAACACCGGGCAACCTTGACTTCAGCGGCTCCAGAAGATCTCTTTCGTCGGGGCCAGCGTGCACTATTGCAGCGAGGCACAAGAGCAAGCATAATGCAATTAGCTGCCAAGGTTGATAGGTTGATACTTAAAGCGTTCTCCCCGTGGTATGCCCGAAGATCGCAAACTACGCACTTTGAATCCGCGATAGTTAAAGACCCCTGAAGAGAGATACATGTACATGTGAGCTTTCCGTACAGCTCTATCTCCAGCGAGTCGACGATGGGGTGGTGTTGAGCGAGACCCTGGACCGGCCTGCTGCCTGCACATGTACTTGCAGGCGTCACCCTCGCACACCCAAACGTCTTGTCAAGCACCTTTCCGATGACAGCGCGCGCCTTGCAGCCACGCGTTCCGAAACAGACTGGCGCGCAGAGCGCCTGCAGAGTAGTATCGCGGCTTAGCAAGCTGCAGCGCAGACGAACGCACATCGGTACGAGCAGCGGCAGCAGAGAGCGACAGATACGGCGCCGGCGCTGCAATATGAGCGGGGCGCCGTCAAGTTGACAGCACGCGTGGAGGTCGTGGTTCGCCCCCGTCATGGCGTCCAGCTCGGACTCCAAGCCGAGCGTGAGTCGTTGCTTGCCATGACTTCGCTGTAACTGAGGCACGCTTCAATCCCCTCGCTGCTGCGCCCGACTGTGTTGACGATTGGGTTGACTCGTTCGCTTACGAACCGCGAAATGCAACGCCTGACTTGATTGGCATATGGCCCAGTCGGGCGCAGCAGCGCTCCGTATAGACGGCAATCTCGCTCTTTCACCATGTGGACGCAGGCAGCATTCGGTCCGGCGACTGCGGCGACAACCACATCGCAACAGGAGCTCCGACGACGCAGCCATGCCGCCCGAGCCCAGCCACCGCGCGCGCCGGCACCGCAGCCAGCCTCGCGCGCAGTCGCGGCCGAACCGCAGGCACTCGCGCTCCCCGTCCCGGGAGCCGCCGCGCCGGCGCCCGCAGGACGACGCGCGCCCGTCCTACTCGCCTACGCGCGAGCGCTCCGACCCGGACCTGCGCTCCCGAGAGCGCGAGCGCCGCCGCCAGGACACGGTGCTGCGATCCAAGTCGCGCCCGCCCGGATCGGGCCGAGGCGAGCGCGAGCGCGGCAGCCGCGGCAAGCCCAGCGTCAAGCGGCCGCACGTGCGCTTCAGCGCCATCGAGGCCGAGGGCGCCGCCGAGACGCTCACGGCCAAGGCCACGCGCAGCGGCTTCCTGCGCAAGCAGGCGGACAACGAGCCGGGCGCGTGGAACGAGTACTACTTCGTCATCAAGCCGCTCACGTACCTCTTCTACTACAACTCCAAGGAGGACGAGACGCCGCGCGGCATCATCGACCTCGAGTACCTTACGGACATCAAGCGCAACGCCGACTGCCTGCAGCGCGCGGTCGGCGCGGGCGACCACTGTTTCCGCGTGTCGGGCAAGCTGCCGCGCCCCACGGCCGAGCAGACGGCGAGCGGGGACGTCCCCAAGATGCGGCCGCTGTACCTCGACGTGGACGACGGCGCCGAGGCCGAGCTCTGGATGGACGCGATCCGCAACCACCGCTTCAGCGCCAAGAAGGACGAGCAGTTCTTCCAGACGGTGCACGATCTGCAGGACGCGCAGGCCCGCGTGGCGCAGCTGGAGGAGGCGCAGCAAAGGGAGGCTGACATCAAGCGCAACCTGCGCGTCAAAGCCAAGACCTTGCTGCAGAAGATGCGCGCAGTGGACAGCGGCAACACCGATGAGCTCCCGGAGGTGAAGCCCGAGGACCTGGACGACGTTGCCGACGATATGCTGGCCATGCTGGAGGGGATGGAGGACGTGCTGGTCAACTTCCAGTCCAAGCTGGAACAGCAGAAGCAGGAGCTGGACCAGATGAGGGCGGAGAAGGCAGGGACTACAAGCACTCGACGAAACATGGGCTTCGCGCAGGTTATTCAGCGGGCAGTGTCCAGGCGCGAGAACACGAGCCTTTTGGAGCTGTCCGAGGGCGAGGAAGAGGAGACCATGGCTGCTATTAGGAGCAGGAGACAGCGTAAGCCTTTGGATCAGCCGCCAGTAATCCCAGAGAAGCCCAAGGAGAAGCCCCAGGAAAAAACCCAGGAAAAACCCAAGGAGAAGCCTCAGGAGAAGCCTCAGGAGAGACCGCAGGAGAGGCCAAGGGAGAAACCGCAGGAAAAGCCTCAGGAAAGACCCAGGGAGAAGTCCCAGGAGAGACCACGCGAGAAGTCCAAGGAGAAGGTCCGGGAGGAGCCGCCGGCATTGGACAACGTGTCGGACGTTCTTGCCATGTGGAAGGCAAAGCAGAAGAAAAAGCCGTCTACGAAGAAGCAGCCTGAACCTGAAGACGACGCGGACGACGAGGATTCTAGGAGGAACCGATCGACTCGAAGCATGGGATCGGACACGGGCTCGTCGAGGACGGCACAAAAGAGCCGCAGAAGCGATCGATCGTCGGAAGAAGACACGGCCTCACTTGCTTCGACGGACGACCGCGAGTCTGGCGAGAAGCTGCCCCCGGGTTGGACCAAGCACGAGAGTCGCGGTTACCCTGGGACATACTACTACGCTCACGAATCGGGTAAGGTGAGCTGGGAGGTGCCGACGGATGACATGGTGGGCAGCGGACGTGGAAACACTGATGACCATGACGACCGTCATAGCCAAGATGATCACCACAGCGACGACAGCTACGGCGATGAGCACCACAAGGATGATGACTACCGCAATGACCGTCGCGACTACAACAAGGACGATGACTACCGCAAAGACCAGGACGACTACGACGATGTGTACAATGAGTACGACCATCACGAGGCTCCCCACAGCAATCGACGCCAGGACGAGCGCAACATGTACCCCGAGACAGTTGTCGATACGAGCGTCGACACGAGTACCGAGTATCTGAGCGAATATGAGGATGACGAACCGACCGCGGGCGGCATTACGTCGGCTGCGTACCGGAAAAAGAAGCAGCCGAAGCCCAAGTCTGCATGGGGGTTCAAGCTGCCCAAGCTCCTGCCCACGGCTAACCAAGCGGCACCGCCACCGGAAGCGGCCGCCTCCCTGTCTCCAATTCGCCGTGGCTTCAACCATCACGAATTTTGATCATGCCGTCTCCGTCTCTCTGCTACATGCGTCGCCATTGCAAGGCCCTAAACTAGCAAATAATGAAAACCTCTTGAGTCTAGCTGCAGCACCCACCTCTACGTCCTCAACAAGTTCCGCTGTCCCCTGCCTCAAAGCAGCATCTTTCCGTAACAAATAGCGACAACAAGCAATATGAAAAGAAGAGCAACAGCAACTTAACAGCATAGCAACTCGCGGACTAGAAGAACTGAACGACTAGGAAGTCCTATAGCCTCAAGGCTACGAGTACACTAGGTACGAGTTCCCCTTTGAACTTTCCGGTGGTTCCCTCCCTCCTCTCCATCCGTCGTCGATTCTTCGTCTTCTTCTCGTCCGCGCTGCCCGCTGCTCGTTGGCCCGCCCACATATTAATTGCATTGCAGTCGTTCTGCCCTTCCTTCGTCTTCATCTTCTGGCGCGTACGTAGTAGCAGCCTCTCAGCGCCTCTAGAGCTTGCGGCGCTCCTCGGCCGGGAACTTGATGTGGTTCGAGCTCGAGTAGAGCGCCAGCGGGGCCGCCGCCGCCGCCAGCACGACGAGCCCCACGCCCGTCTTGCGCTGCCAGTTCTTGGTCTTGGCCCACCAGCCGCCGGCCGGGGACCACGTGTACTTGGGGTACGGATACTCGCCGCCGCCGCTCATGTCTGTCCAGAGGTGTCGGAGCTGTAGGAGACTGTGCGGCTGAGAGGGCGGCCGGTCAATCGTACTTACTTGCAACTACTAAGTACGAATTAAGTTCTTATGTTCCCCGGCATTATGGTGAGGGAAGATTGCAAAACGGGTAAGAAGTACGTAATTTATTCCGTCCGCCCACATGGACACTAACCTATCTATAGCTTTCGTAGCGTATAGCTTCCTCGTTCCGCCGCACGAGCGTCTTCATCCCGCTCGGGAACTGCTCTGTCTCGTCGTCCCGGTGGTCCCATTTTCCGTTCGTCTTGGAGCTCCGGTGGATGTCCACCGCCAACAGCACCGTGCGGTGGTAGATCTGCAGACGGTTGCGCTTCGAAGCATCTGTCACCTTGGGCCACCGCATCGAAGCCACGTCCGGGACGAACAACGTCTCGGGCAACACGTTGTTCAGAATGCCCACGAGCGACGTCAATACGTCGGACGCCCCCGTCTGGAACGGAATCTCGACGCCCGTGTTGGCTTGGCCGTAGCCTTCCCGCATGTTGAAGTATTTGATGCCGTGGCTGATCCAGGGCTTGACGCTGAAGTACTCGCACTGAGTTTTGGCGCAGAGCCTTTCAGCCGCGGCGATGAGACCGTTGACGTTCTGCTCCTTGGCACCGCGGAACACCGCAGCCGTTCCGCCGGCATTGCACCACGGAGAGTCACTGAAGCTTCTAATAATGAGAGGACAGGCATCCAACTTCGCGATGAACGTCTCGATGTCTTCGACCGTCTCCGCGTATACAAGCGAGTCGAGAGGCTGCTCCACGTTCGCCACCTTGTTGCCGCGGCCGAGCTGGTGGTCGATCGCGCATGTCCAGCGCTGAGCCTTTCGTCGCTGCGTACTCCTTCCCGGGCAACGCGGTGGCGTTTAGAGCCACCTTGCCGCCGTACGTGTTGAGGTTCAGGTACTTCCTCATAACATGCGAGAGGTGCATGTCTTCCGACGTCGCCCAGGACGGTGGCCGCTCCTTTATGAAGTACTCGAGCCACGACTGCTCCAGGAACCACATGCCGCAGAGGTAGTCCTGCTCCTCCATGTCCGTGGTCGAGAGGTCATACCCCACAGTCGGCCAGCTCTTGTAGCCCTCGAACGTCGCTGCACGGAGGTGGCCGTTGTTGCCCCACACACCCTTCTTGATGTTCATGTACTGAATGTAGTCGAACACAGTCGTGGAGTCGATGGCCTTATCGTCGTCCACGATCAGCACGTACTTGGTGGTGGCCATGTACGCGAGCAGGAAGCGTCCGTGGAACTTGTGGTTGAACTCGGACACCGTGAAGATCAGTGGCTTTGGGCAGGGTACATGGCTCGGAACGTTTCCACGACGGCCTCGTACAGGTGTCGGTTTGGCGAGTTCAAGCACGTGACCCAGACGTTGGGCGGCTCCACGTTCTCCTGGTTGAGCGCCGCGTCCAGTTGAATATGCAACGCCTCGGGCTCGCCCCGGTAGACGTTGAAGATGATGGTCGTGGACGTGTCGTTCGCACTGAAGTCGGACGTGTAGAAGTCCTCGCCCATGACTAGCCTTTCACGACTGGGCTGCACTGTAAATTTGGTCTTGGTCTGGGGATCATGTTCAAATTGCACGGCCGAAATTGCCTCGGCTGGCTCGTTGTTGTGCCGCAGGACGCCATGTAATTCTCCTCCAGTCGTCTTGAGGACACGGGGGCCTAGCGTGAAGATCATGGAGCTGCATAAGATGAAAGGTGCTGTCCCGCCAAGCACCAGGTAAAACTTGACACCTCGAGCACGGCTTATGACGGATGCGGGTTGCTTCATCTGAAGACGAACGAACGGTGGATTGGGAAGTGGCGGATGATAATGAAGAATGGGTTGTTTCAACACGACGCCACAAGTGTTTTTTCGAGCGTGTCGAGTTCATTTTTGTACCGTCATCTTACTTTGCAAACAAACCAAGTGGTCGGAAATGCATGCGAAATTTAACTTGACGATATAGTATAAATGTCAAATTTGCCGAAATCAATGTCAGATTGGCTGAATGGAATTTTCGTAGTTATCGTGAATGCCACTCACGTATATTTATGCGGTGGTATTCAACAAAAATAAAATTTGAGTAAAAAAACTCTTTAGTTTACATTCTCCACAATATTTTTCAAATATAAATAAAGAAATACCAGTTGGAAACGAGCATACGTAGTATTCCGAAGTTGCGTTACCGAACTCAACAAGCAGCTGTCAGTCCCTGGCTCACGGCAGGGATATGCAGGCTTGGTCAATGCAGGAATTTCTCCCCTTCTATAGTATCTGGGAGACGCTAGGCGGGTCAAGTTCATTACAGTAATGTAGCCCCCCCCTCATTTGGCGAAGGCTAATTTGGTCAACTTCGGGCTTTCCGTGCCGACAGCAACGTACAGTACTTTTGATGACCATGATTATTTACCAGTGTCAATGATACTCATGAACCGGATACAGTATCCGGGATGTACAGTACCAGGAGAATCCACAAGATCTGTTGCCTTTCCCACGATACAAAGTTATTTGAGGTGGTTTTAAGCGAAATGATGGTTACCTGTACGAGCCTAACGACGCGCGATTTAACCGCACCAATCGGAAGGGTGCGTCTTGTGCTTCTTTTAAGCTATCGAACGCTCCAAAATGTTAGGAGCTCGTGGAGTAACATCGGTCTGAACCCCCCCCTCCATTTTCGGACCACCAAAACCTCGGATTTTATTTGGACGTGTGAAGTTAAAGCCCCAAATGACGCTTAGGCAAATGCTTCTCTGTGAGCGTATCTACAAGTTTCTCCATTAGTATTTTGTAGCTGACACGGTCTTAAGGCTAGCATTGCTCTAGAGAGCTTAACTTTAACAGATTGCTGTGCTTGTGAACGTTGCTGCTCAAAGTTTCGATTGTCATCTAATAGACCAAGCTCGGTTTGATTTCAAGATACCCGGCTTCATTTTGAGGATATTCTCGTTGGTACAGACATTTGCTTCAATAAAGAACACTGGAAAACCTAAAATCCTCGATATTGTATGAATGCTGATTGGCTCCTACATGCAAATTTTACTATAATGCTAACGTAATATTGCATTACCTTTTATAATTTTGTATATATCAGGTGTTCTTTATTGAAGCAAATGAAACAATTGGCGGGAACCTACCCATCGGGACCCCGGTTCCCCCAAAACTACCGGTACACAGGTATGAGCAAATGTATTGAAGTGTTGGTCTATGACCTACATAGAACGCAGCTAAAGCTCAGTAGGGGAACGGAAGGTTAATTCACCTTCGCCCTCATCCTGTGTCTCTTCACGAAAATCCAGACGCTTGCCTTGTGCAGCGGTACAGTGCTTCCCGGTCTCATCGCTATCCTCCTGCTCATGAAAGATAAACTTGGACATGGTAAGGTATGTTATTTGGGTCTATTCAGTACCGGTGGCATATTTTGAGGGTAGTCCTTCATCGACAGCACTTAGAGCATCTCCAGCGGTGGGTCTTATCCTAAGACGTAACAGGGTCTTTGAGACCACAATTTTACAGATGAGACCCGCGCAGACCGACTTACTTCCAGCGGTGAGTTCTAAAGCGAGTCTTATAAGTCCATTCCCGCATGTGAAAATTGCATTCAGTCTTGGTGCAATCTTTTAAATACGGCGAGTCTTCAGTTTTGTATGGGTGGTATTAAGATTGTGGTCTTATTTTAAGACTCGAAAGCCAATCCATAGGTCCCGGTGAAGTTAAAACCTGCAATAGGACCTTCTGGTGGAAGCCTTAAGTCTCGGCCAAGTCTTAACAGCGTTACTTTTAGGATAAAACCGTGTTTGAGACCAACCGCTGGAGATGCTCTTAGGTATGAGGGTTTAACTTGCCCCGAGGGTACCAATATGGAGACCAAAAATAAAATAAATAATTCGCGATTTGGTCGGTATCATTTGCGGGAACCCGGGTTCCCGCAAATTGTTTCAAATGTCTGTACTTGTCCTAGAATGCGCTGATGGCATCCTGAAGGTGAGGATACGACGAAAATATTGCTGCGAACGACGCTTTTGGTAAACAAGGCGCAATTTTAAAGCATAACCCAGCCCCTTGCCCCCCTCTCATTTATGGGCTGGCTTCGCCCCTGCGTTTGAAACCGGACAATGTAAATTAACGTATGACTCGCTGGTTTAGCGAGTTTGCTCAGTGCGGTGAAAGCTTGCATGAGCATTTGATGTAGAATGAACAGGGGCGGATTTTCATACAGATGCCAATTTTGAAAGGTCGACCCACTTATAATACCCCTCATTTTTTGAGCTGGCAGACTATCTTTCACAGGCCAGATGGACTTACCCCCACCCCACCCATATTTTGGTTCTACAGGTACCCCTCAGAATGAATGCAGCTATCAACAAGATGCCAGTGAGTTTTAGCTTACGCAACGTATGCAGCGGATCCCGGTAATTCAATTAACGATGTGAGCGCTTTTAAGGTACCCAATGATGAGGTGCTCATCTAAGTTTGCCGTTTAAAAAGCATGTCTCGTAGTGGCTATGAATCCACTGTATCGCGAATTAGATTACGCTACATCGAGATAATCACCGGCATGTGCTACGTACGGTACAGAGGATTGCACTGGCAGGCTCTCTGAGTTTGAACCAGATCCAGCGAAATAAAGCCATTTTCTTGCGGCTTTATCCACAGTGTATTTATTGCCGTTTGCAGATATTTTGGCCAACGCATGCTTATTATCTCGTTAATAATCTCGATTTTAGTCTAGCAAGCTCTTAATTGAGACCTAGGTCTGATTTATATATCTCGCCAGTACAGGTCTAAGATGCAAGGTTGGGGTTTGTTTCACGCTTTGCTACGACTTGGAAACGCAGAAATGCCATTCTAGACGGGCCAAACCGAGTTTCTAGGCCTAAAAGCGGCCCCCACCAAAGCATAAAGCTAAATCATCCCTCGCCTATCTCGTGCCCACTCATATTAAGAGACAGGCGTGGTCTATTTTAGAGGTCTATTTTAGAGGGCAAAGTATTTGCAAGCGGCAATATTACTGTACGATATTATGGCACAGTGACATCGACGTTTTCATGACAAAAGGCCCCATAAGGTAGGCAGCACGTTTTATTGCTTGTTTTCTTGAAAACTAGTCGAATAGCTGGGAAGTGATTGGTAGCTTCCTCCAAATAGCTACGAGAGGAAGAAAACGTATTATTCGTCTGGTATCACCTTATCTGATTTAACTAACTTCATACGGCTGACTTCAAATGGCTGCTAATATGCGAAGTAGGAGCGTCCCAATCGTTTAAATGCGTGCGTTTGAGGCAAAATGATGATTGATGTATATATTTGAATAATGAAGTAGTTTTATCAGTAAATATCGCTTGGGGTATGACAAACCCACCGCGGAGATTCTACCTCCTCCTGCTTGTCGGATTTGGATTCCACGGATTTAGTCTTAACTTAAGTTATTTTGTAGCTAGCAGAACGGTTATCGACAACTAGTTAATCAAGGTAATTTCCTACCTATCAGTAGATGACATCATCCCATCTAGCAACTTTGTCAATTTTTCAAACAATTAACAACTCAGAAAAATACGAGCAAACGTTTAATGCGTGCAATGGTTGTTACAGGCAAACTTTTGGTCTTAGCTATGATGATAATATTTTGGCTAGAAGCAAACAGATTTTAATCGGTGAAATCAACTAATTCCGTTATATAAAGGATATTGGCAAACATAGAGGATTGGCATTATCTTTAGCATTAAAGATGTTCTAGAAGCCACTGATATGTTATACAATATCAATTCTGCGTTTTGATTTTTGATACTTGGCTGCTTACAATTTTTGTGCGATGAATCGTAAATTTGGCGACACGAGAGGTGTTGTTTACTTCCTTTTACTAGAACGGCTACAGGGCTCAAACTCCCATTTTCAGATCAATGACTTGTAAGCAAAGTGTCCAGAACACCTTCAATATTCAATAAAACGCATAATGAAACGTTTGAAACGTTTGTTTTTGTACGGACCCCAAGCAAATTAGCTCAAAATTTCGGACCCCAAACCGGATTTCCCCATTATTATTATGGGCTTTTTATAGTATTTTTATCTTCACAAGCAGCGGTGATGTTGCTGAGAAATCTGCCGGATTCACGTTTACCGTGAACATTTGTCGTGAACCCGGCACAGCCGCAAACTGGGCAAGCATGAACATGCAGCTGTTTGTGATTACTCGTATTACTTGGACATGTACAGTAGCGGAACCTGCTGAGCAGATGGTCTGGATCTTGAAGTTGCAACTTGCCATTGAAACATTGAAACGATCGATCGGTTTCCAGTGCCGAAGGCGCAGAACCAACCGCTAGATATACGGTAGAAAGTTGACCAAAAACATACTGTATTACCTATTTAACAACCCGATTATACGTCAAGTACATCGGAAAAGGATAATAGGCGACCCGGAGCGAACGCTCCGGGGGAGTACACAGGTCGAATTTGTCAAAAGTTGACCTCTGAAACTGGTATTTACCAGCAATTATGGCTCGATCTCAGCGAAACATGTTCAAATCGCAAGTTAGTTTTGTATGCGAGCCCGACTTGGAGCCATTTCTGTTAATAAGGCTTCAGAAATCAATTGATGAACATGGCAGTAGCAAGATACGTTGTTGGCAAGAATGAATAGTTGCTAAATAAACCGTTTTGCTGACAGTCGACTAAGTCGAGTTCTTGAACTACGTCAAGAAGATACTGAGGACGACCAGTGTCTCATTTTGGCCTGGAAACTTAACAAAGTGGCCATTAAATGCTCTGGGTCGGAGCAAAAACTTGGAATCCACTCACAAACTATTGAGCTAGGCTAGCTAGATATACAGAGAGAGAGAGAGAGAGAGAGAGAGTTAAAGCTACTGCAGAACCCTGCTGATATGAATTTTGATGCCACTATCGTATTGAGTGGGGAAAGTATTCAGAGAGTGCCTGGTGCGCTGAGTTGCGTAATTTTAAATAAAAAGAGAGAGCGATCTATCTACCTGTTGGGTGAGCAAATGCCGCTCATTTCGCGAAACTCTGACGATTGACTACTAAGGCTTCGCGGGTGCTGGAATAGCTCGTCCAGACTTGTCTAATCCGCATTGCAAGCGGCATTGTGGTGAAGCACCGAACAAGAATTTCCAACTGCGATGACATCAAGCGACATGGTGGCAGAACGATAGGCAGGGATCAGGCTGCGGTCGCGGATCAAGAGGTTCTATCGAGAGATCTCAAGCGATTGGATAACGTCGACGCGTAAGGCAACACATATGTCAAGACAGATTACGGGCGATCGCGCTTGGACTGCGGCGTGATTCGACGTAGACCCAAGCCCGGATCGACGACCAATCTCGCAGATCGAGGGCGGCCGAGGACAGAAGAGGACGGATCGGCAGCGCACGGCAACTCGCACAGGTCAGTTGATCGCCGATCGCCGATCGGGATCGATCGTGGATCAGGAGGCGATCGTGGATTGGGAGCCGATCGTGGATCGCCGATCGACCCGGATGGGAAGCACATGGGGGCGAAGCCAGGGCAAGAATCCAGTAATCGTTTGGTTGTAGGATGGTAGATGAGATGGCAGCGGTAGAGAGAGACCAGCTAAACATAAATCAGAACGCAATTTGCACAGAAGACCACAAGTGCCCTCAAGTCGTCAAGTCCCAGGAGCTACATTGGCCTCGGTAAGCGTTGACACTTCGGGTAGTGAACTAGCGGTACGGTTAAGACTGGATTAATACATTGGCCAGCTTGACCTACTCTAGTGATCTTTCTCTCGTGTGCAAGTCCTCGATCGACCGGATACTGCTTGGCCGGCGATCGCTGCGTCTCTCAATCGACCTCGATCCCGCTAAAGGAGCGGCAAGCAACTCAGGAAAGGAAGGAACACACCCGGAAAGACAACTACAGGCCTTGGATCTACTCCAGGCCGACCGATCGAAGCGAAGAACCCTCGATCGGAGCGTATACTCGGACGCAGAGCGAAGACTACCGCGCTGCTCCACAAACTATCCCCGCGTCACGCCAAGACACCAAGTGCTGCATCTTCGGAGCCCCGAGAGAGCAGATCCAGCCCGCCGACGGGTACACAAGGTGAGAACAAGTTCAGCCGATCACGGATCGTTGGGGGACCCCCTCCGTTAGTCGGTGTCTGGGCGCTGGTGGGAAGCTTGATCAGGCCTTAACCAGATTTTGGCCGATCCCGCTACACCACAGCATCGGAGTGCCGCACATGCTATCGCTTCGTCTATATTCGGACCAGAGCTCGTTATGGGCCAGAATGCCACCTATAATAACATACAAGTATCCAAATCTGCAGTGACAATATTAACACCCTCCGTTCCATGTTTGGCGAGCATGTCTAATGTGAGACGATGTACTAAGCTTTCAACATTTGAGGCGTACAGCTTACGTAGCTCGAGCTAGCAGACATGATAGCACGAAATATTGACAAGCGTTACCCAGCTATAAAGTATGCTTCAGCGGACGCATAGCGTAGTTTATTAGTGAAATCCTTAGCAACCTTTCACAAAAGTACAGCGGGTGGAAAAAGTCATAGCCCACCCCAAGCCCGCCACATACATACAGTAAGTCAAAACGATTTGCAAGCCCGATGACCCAGTGTTTCGACCTACCCAGTTGCATCCAGCAACACTAGCGATACAATGCACACATGAGACGAAAGGTACTCATGTTGTCATACATATAAGCAAAGCAGGATCCCGAGAAACCAAGAAACGGATATGATATCGTGCAATGTCTGAGGGCATTCATCACGTTTTGCCAGGCGTTGGAGATTCACAATCTGGTGATCCAATACAAAAACCAAGATAAACTCAGATTGGACCGGTTTCATTCGAGCAGCGATTCGTCAAAATCCAGCCTTTAATAGTCAATGGAATTCGAGCAGATTATACTTCAAACGATTCCGCGCCGAATAGTGAATGATTCATGCAATGTCAATTTTGTGAGTTGAAGCGCTGCTGTCATTTCACTTGCACATCTTTTTGACTTGGTCTTAGTATACTGACCCGCACAGGTAGCTCGGGGTTTCTCCGCCCGCTGTAGTAATAACTCGTAATTTTTAGTCTTATCTTAGACTTGTCCTTGATTTTAGTGCTAAACTTCGCAAACTACCCCTGAGCTACAGAGTAATACATGTAGCCATTCGTAGCTTTAAATGTAATTGGTTAGGTTAACTAGTACTCTATTTCGGTTAGAAAGGTACCTGGTTTCGGTAAGTTACAAAAATTTTCTGCCGGCCAAGCACAGCTCTTCGACCTGTGAATTTGTGGGGGTCACTCAAATCTAAAAGATCCGCTCCAGATAGAAAGAATAAAGCAAAGGGTCCAAGCGAAAGTTATAGACTCCAAAGCGCATTTGCCACTGATGGCTCATAGTTCGCGATATTGCTTCAGAAGTCTCCTCTCAAACTTGGCACCCATGACCCCCCCCACCTCCGCATGCATTCACATTCAGTTAAATTTCTACCAATCAACAGTGCCGATACCAGGATAAATCAAAAACGGTGGTGGTATTTTATCCTATATTTTGTAAGGTCCTACAGAAACACAATGTGATTTGTCGAAAATCGGCATGATGACACTAGCGCGAAAATGGGCCCTGATGTTGTACGCGAGGAGCTCTTGTGCTCGACTACTTGGTCGTACAGGAATACTAGCGCTTGATATGTAGTGTAAATTTATGCTCTACTTGTTGGTAAAGTCCGCAATTCATTATACTGTTCAGCGGATTTTTTATTTACGTAAGGTCAAATCATGTCTCACTTGAGTGGTGTACTTGGGGCAGAGTCCGGTTGTTAAATACAGCGGTGCACCTCGTTTCCGGCACCGGTATAAATCAATACCCCAAGATAGTAGATTGAGATTTGAATACATTACAAGTACCAGTGAGTATATAGCCGCAACGGGTCATTGTGTCCACTCTCATATTCTCCCGATATAAGAACACTCAGAGACCCATTCCTATAACCACAACCACAGCTTACCCATTTTCTCTTCAACGCTTTAAAACTCCCCAGAACACTTCTTATCTCCCTAGATTAAAAGAACCCTCCTTCTTCTCCCACGATGTCCAAACATCTTCTCGTTAAATAAAAGCTTAGAGCAAAAAAAGAAGTCCTTATGGATTTTCTACATTTCAGAATAATCTCTGAAATTCAGAATAATCTGGGAAATTCAGAATTTATTGGAAAATTCAGATTTCAATAACTCATCACCTTCTGCCTTCAGCTTAGGCATCTTGGCCTGAACGAATTCATTCTTGCTCAACCATTCCAGGTATTTAGCATCGATGGCTTGGACCTGTTCAACAGTCTTGTGTCTGTATTTACCCCACGTCATAAGGAACGATCCATCGTCATTGCCGAACTTTTGAGCTAGGAAATTAGCGATATCACTACCATGTGCAACGAGACCCTTTTGATTCGATAGCCAACGGCAGTATCCAAAGTCAGAAGCATATACCTCCTCAATAGTCTTGGATTTATGCTTGCCAAACGTTAACGTAGTCATTGGTATCTATATAGATACCCAACATCTTTTTTGAAAAATATTTATTATTTAATAGTGGACTTACAAGATCACACTTGCCGTGATAATCAGTTTCAGGTGTCAATCGACTTGTGCAGTGAGATTCTAAGCCACATCATAATTAAATAAACTCAATTCAACGAGAGATGCTTAATCGGTTCTCGCTACTTCTCCGGTGAGACGGTCGATCTCAAGCTCGCGCTTGTATACAACCAGTGCGAGGAGATCCATGCCGGTAGCCGAACCGTTGATGCCGCTCACTTGGATCGCCTGAGGGACATCCTTCTGAGTCAGGCGCGAACAGTCCGCTACGAGGATACGCTGGGCCATCGACCATCAATCAAACCATTGCTGACCTCCTGAGACAGATCTCTGTTGATAGCGCCGAGCTTCGAGAACTCATGCTTGAACGACTCGAAATCGTACTCCTGACTCTTGTCGAAGACATTGCTGTTACCAATGGTTACCTGGAAATTGCGGATGGAAGCACCAGGCATGCATGTCCAAGGCGCGCTGTCGAAGGGGGATTGGTACTGAGGCGTACCAGCAGATGATACAAAGTGGTATGCCGTCGTATCAGCGAACGGAATCAGAGCTACGTATTTAACGTTTTTCTTGTAACCGCTGATGTTGAGATCAAACGGAGCATTCAACTGACCAGCGGGAACACCGCTTGAATTGGTAGTACCGCCTCCCCTCCGGAACATTTGGGCGAAGCAGTCGATGTAGCGAACAGTCTTGATCGGCTTCTGAATGATTGCCGAGGGGTTTTAAGCGTGTAGAACGGAATATGGAGACGCGAGTTCATGTAGGGGAAATATTCGCCTACAGAATTAGTAGATGTGAATGCATTGCCAAGCGGACCAAATGAGAACGACAGCTGTGATCTAGTAGGCGTTAGAACATCATTCATTGGCGCTGCTTTAGTGATAATATCACCCGCGGCGGTCTTGAGCGCTGCGCCAGCCAATGAAATCAGAATCGGAACAGTCTGTCCAGAAGTCATTGTAACAGAATCAAGCTTCATGCTTGCGACGCCACCGGATACTGCTACCGTACCAGCATTGATACGAAGACGGATCTTGATTTGAGGATTGGTGCATTGATCTAGCTCCTTAAAAATCGGATGGAGGTCAACGAGGCGGATTTTCAACATGTGAAACCATTTGCCGGCAACCTTGTCGTTTCCGAACGACGTCGCATCAGATTCCTTAAAGCAACCGCGAGCGTTCTGCTGGATAATTTGCTTGGTAGCTGTATTTCCCATCGAGGCCCACGAGAATGATCCAGTAGCCTCTGTAGAATCTACAACCAGCGGTGTGTTTACAAGTCGCTTGAAGAGTCCAGAATTAAACGCCCAAGGCTCTTGAGTTTGAGACATATTTTCGTCGAGGGGTACCGTGCCAGTAATTTGATTACTACTGTATCCATCTCCTGTAGCGCTCGCTGCACCCGTAAGGTTGATGCTCGACCAAATATCCGGGAATAGATGCATGTCTGCGCCATGCTTGGCTACCTCGTCCTGCGAAAGTTCAGTCATAGCACGTAGGTTGTTCCAGAAGCCCTTGTACTAAGTCTCCGTGATTACTTTTTTGCCGTTAAGTTCCACCGTGAGCGAATCGATGACGTTGGCAACATTACATTTAAGAGCACACGCGAAGCGACTAATGGTCGACGAGTTGATAGAGGCCGTGCCGGTCGATTTGGCGGTAATCGCATACGGTAGGGTGAGATAGGCCTCCTTGAGGCTAGCAAATCCACGCGATCCGGTAAGCTGAGAAGTAGCATCAATCTGAATCAAGCCGCTGTTGTACGAACCTTGGTTGCCATCATAGACAACCGAAATGGTCTTGCCCTTGCTGACATCGATAGGCGATTCGGTCTTGAGAGCCGACTGGAGTAGATAAGCGTCTGTTAATTGAGTGGTGCTAGACATGGTGATAAGTATATGTCAGCTGATATAGATAGTCCATACAAAAAAATAATTAATGGAGTTTGTTAAAGGCGTTACCTCAGACCGTGACTTGCTCGCGCTCGCTAAGCGGATTGGAGTCCGGATCGATGGCATATACGAGCTTTCCGAGATCCGGAAGCCACTCACCTCGAAGGGCTCATATCTTATCCTACTGCGTACGAGCCCTGGAATCGGCCATTTGGACTGCTGTGTATGATGGTAGTTATTTTGGTAGCATGTCTGTCGGACCGCCGAAGGTATTAGGCGATCTGCTATATTTCGACAAGCAAATCCAAGGCTCATCGGATGAATATTGCGGAATTTTCTGCCTGTTATGGTTATACGCCAAGCAGCATGGGCAAATGCATCTAATGGATAGGTTTGTTGATCTCGATATCGACGTAATCGATAATTAATTTTCTGAAATTTTAAATCCCTGCCTAACTATACTATTAACGACGATGTACAAGGAACTATCCATTTCGAACTCAATCCCCGAAAAGCGTCTTCGCAGTGCAGTCAAGACTGGCAACCTATCGCTGACTAAGGCTGATCTAGCCGGCTCTGGTGCAACGCTACATCTGCACCCCGAATCATATGATAAGGTCATGCGAGCTAAGAAGGCCGGCAAGGGCTCTCGAGTCAAGATCACCAAACACGAGATCCAGTACCCCATGGAGGCAAATGGAGGCAGTATGCAAGCTAGAGTATCTGGAGTAAGGTGTGGAACGGCATCAAGAGTGCCTGGAAGCCTGTAATCAAGCCTGCTCTATCGGCTGCCGCGGATGGTCTCGCCAGCATGGGATCGGCGTATGTAGCGAGCCAAGGCAAATACCCTGCTCTCGTAGGTGTTGCCCGAGGCGCTCTGAATCGATTTACGGGTATCGGCGTTGCTGAGGCTAAGCCCTCTCGCCGTAGCCATCCAGCGAAGGGATCCCCCGAGATGAAGGCGAAGATGGCTCGCCTTCGCGCTATGCGCAAGGGTGGTAGCTCTAAGCGAGCTGGAAGCTTCCGTTTGTCATAGTTAAAAAAAACTCACTGTTTTTTAACCCTCTACGAGCGTTTCTGCCGGACGATCAGACTGATCAGCATGTTTGTATCGTTCAATTTAGCGAACCTGCCCTCTTCATCAATGATCGTTAGAGTGATGCTAGCATATGATCCGTTGGGAACATCGACCCAACAGAACTCATTTGGCTGGTAGCTTACTAGCTGACCGATAGTCGTTCCTGCTGTGTTGAAAGTAGTGAGAATATCGTCTGGAATGCAAAATGGATTTGATACTAGGGAACACCGCATCTGATATGAGCTGACAGGATTGATCTGAGGCGGAATCGGAGAGAGTACAGACTGAAGCGTGTATAGACTCTGGTGGTCGTTCCCCGTGGGAAACCGATGATTTTGCCAAACTCCTCGTTATCGATAACGAGCTTGGGGACATACGAGAATCCAAGCGGCAGACCGGTTCCACCGCTCGAGTAGAGACCAGAAGGCGGGCGAGACCATCCAGCGGGAAGGCTCGTCGGAACCGGCGATAGATCGACTTGGCACGAGTAATAGGTTGGGTTTTCGCTGATATTGGCGTAAAATACGTTATCGCCATCAGCGTTGATTAGATACGCACCTGCTGAGATCATAGCCGATTGCATAGCTGAGTTGATTGGACTATATGAGTAGTATCCGCTCGGAAGTGTGATCTGTACAGTACTGTAGGTGTTTCCTGTGGGCATTGAAAGCTTGAAGCTATTGTTTCCATATGCTGATGCATCGATATTGAATTGACTGTTGTACATGTTGATTGAGTGAATAGCCAATTCGCTGTTAGTAAAATTAACGCTGCTTCCGGGAAACTCATAGCGCAGGGTGTTGTTGTATGAATTGGGGACGATGTGCTGCGAACTGAGAGTAATAATGTTTGACATGGTTGATTATATGTCAATATTTATAATATTCGGTCGATATTAATTATTACCCTGGTAGAGCCTTTGGCTCGAGGCTCGCGCCTCTTGCCAAAGGCTAATCTAGATAGATCGGCTTCTCGTTGAAATTATACCTTAGAACACTTCTAACGTTATCTACGAGCAATGCTTGACCTTTCTCTCTAGTGGCCGTATTGTAGGCTCGAATTAGCTGCTCGAGCGTAAGACCGGGAAGACTGAAATCAGAGATGACCATCTTCAGATCGCGTCGGCTGTTTGCTTTCAGAATTCAGAGGTACTCTGAATTCAATCTGATTAGCTTGTCAGTAGCAAACCATGAATGCGTCAGGAACAGTGTAGATAGCCGCTTGTGGCGCTCTCTGATGAAGTAATGACTGAATAGGTCTTTTTGGAGCTTCTTGTCCGAGCTGTAGTCATCGATGATAACGAGCTGAATACCACCTCGCGGATCCTTCTGGATATCATCGACGCTTGGCGGTGTCGATGGGTCATATACTGTGATATAGCCCGCAAGTTTCTCCTTCATATAATTGTACAATTCCTGGTTGCGTGCAATCAGATGCAGATGGCTAAAAACGTTTGGTGCGTTCTTGACGATGTGATAGCATAGATTCGTCTTACCTGCGTTGCTGGGAGCTAGGATGATTCCGCGGAAGAGCTTTTTAATCCCGAGTTGCTTAATATCGCCGAGAGAGTCTGAGCGGAACTCTTTCGGGAGAGCGGCTCCCCAGTTATCAATCCTATTAACCATTGTGGAAAGTATATATATCTAGTGATATATAACTCGCCAACAAAAATGGGTTTCACAGCTCGGCCACCATCTCAAGAATCGAATATTTTTAACCCAACCTTCTATGCGGTAGGCACAGATGTTCTAAGCCTTGAAATGGCTGATTCATTGTATCTCAGTAAGACTGACTCTCGGTTGAGTTATCTCAGCTCGATCACGATGGGAGTGGCTAGTCCGATGTCAGCCCTGGTGCTTGATACCAATCTCGATATAACAGGTATCAATTCGATCAGTTGCAGCTCGTTGAAGCTGAACGGCTCGACGTCGATCTCAGCAGCCTCTCACTACTAAGCGCGAGCCCTGGTACCGCAAGCAATAGTAAAGCGCTTATCGTCGACCTACTGGTCAAATCGGAGGCCTATCATCGCTTACAGCTACTTCGATCACTGGTACACTACAGACCGCGGCGCAGCCTAATATCACATCGATTGGCTCGCTAGCATCGCTTACAGCCACTTCGATTACTGGTACGCTACAAACCGCTGCGCAGCCCAACATCACATCTGTAGGTACATTGAGTGGACTAACAATTGCTGGCAATCTCTCTTTTACCGGTGCGAGCCGAACGCTGACAGAACTTAATTCAATTGCTGCAGCACCGATTACTGGTACGCTACAAACCGCGGCACAGCCTAACATCACATCGATTGGTACGCTAGCATCACTTACAGTTTCCGGAGGAATCACTGGTACTCTACAGACCGCGACCCAGCCTAACATCACATCGGTTGGAACGCTAGGTTCGTTGAGTATAAATTCAGTTTTTGGTAAAGGATTGACCATTCAGAATGATAGTACTACATCGACAGCCAGTCTCAATATCATTTCGTATTTTCAGATGGAACAAGGCGTGCGGGGTAGCGCTAATGCTACAACGCCGAAATGCTACTTCTGGAGATATGCTCTTAGTGATCGGTTATTGATGGACATAAACGGAAATATCAATATCGGAGGGAGTAGCGTTAATTCAGTATACAAACTCGATGTTAACGGCGCAATCTGTGCAACAAGCATTACGGGTACTCTACAGACGGCTAGCCAACCAAGTATTACATCTGTAGGCACACTGGTTAGCCTTGTAGTGGGCGGACAAACATATTGCACTCTATCCACTGCCGCGCAGCCCAATATCACATCGCTAGGAACACTGAGTGGACTGACTATTGCAGGCAATCTATCTTATACCGGTGTTAACCGAACGCTGACCGGACTCAATTCAATTGATGCAGCATCGATTTCAGGCACGCTACAAACCGCGGCCCAACCTAACATCACATCGATTGGTACGCTAGCATCGCTTACAGTTTCCGGAGGAATCACTGGTACTCTACAGACTGCGGCACAGCCTAACATCACATCGATTGGTACGCTAGCATCGCTTACAGCCACTTCGATTACTGGTACGCTACAAACCGCTGCGCAGCCCAACATCACATCTGTAGGTACATTGAGTGGACTAACAATTGCTGGCAATCTCTCTTTTACCGGTGCGAGCCGAACGCTGACAGAACTTAATTCAATTGCTGCAGCACCGATTACTGGTACGCTACAAACCGCGGCACAGCCTAACATCACATCGATTGGTACGCTAGCATCACTTACAGTTTCCGGAGGAATCACTGGTACTCTACAGACCGCGACCCAGCCTAACATCACATCGGTTGGAACGCTAGGTTCGTTGAGTATAAATTCAGTTTTTGGTAAAGGATTGACCATTCAGAATGATAGTACTACATCGACAGCCAGTCTCAATATCATTTCGTATTTTCAGATGGAACAAGGCGTGCGGGGTAGCGCTAATGCTACAACGCCGAAATGCTACTTCTGGAGATATGCTCTTAGTGATCGGTTATTGATGGACATAAACGGAAATATCAATATCGGAGGGAGTAGCGTTAATTCAGTATACAAACTCGATGTTAACGGCGCAATCTGTGCAACAAGCATTACGGGTACTCTACAGACGGCTAGCCAACCAAGTATTACATCTGTAGGCACACTGGTTAGCCTTGTAGTGGGCAGACAAACATATTGCACTCTATCCACTGCCGCGCAGCCCAATATCACATCGCTAGGAACACTGAGTGGACTGACTATTGCAGGCAATCTATCTTATACCGGTGTTAACCGAACGCTGACCGGACTCAATTCAATTGATGCAGCATCGATTTCAGGCACGCTACAAACCGCGGCGCAGCCTAATATCACATCGATTGGTACGCTAGCATCGCTTACAGTTTCCGGAGGAATCACTGGTACGCTACAAACCGCTGCGCAGCCCAACATCACATCTGTAGGTACATTGAGTGGACTAACAATTGCTGGCAATCTCTCTTTTACCGGTGCGAGCCGAACGCTGACAGAACTTAATTCAATTGCTGCAGCACCGATTACTGGTACGCTACAAACCGCGGCACAGCCTAACATCACATCGATTGGTACGCTAGCATCACTTACAGTTTCCGGAGGAATCACTGGTACTCTACAGACCGCGACCCAGCCTAACATCACATCGGTTGGAACGCTAGGTTCGTTGAGTATAAATTCAGTTTTTGGTAAAGGATTGACCATTCAGAATGATAGTACTACATCGACAGCCAGTCTCAATATCATTTCGTATTTTCAGATGGAACAAGGCGTGCGGGGTAGCGCTAATGCTACAACGCCGAAATGCTACTTCTGGAGATATGCTCTTAGTGATCGGTTATTGATGGACATAAACGGAAATATCAATATCGGAGGGAGTAGCGTTAATTCAGTATACAAACTCGATGTTAACGGCGCAATCTGTGCAACAAGCATTACGGGTACTCTACAGACGGCTAGCCAACCAAGTATTACATCTGTAGGCACACTGGTTAGCCTTGTAGTGGGCGGACAAACATATTGCACTCTATCCACTGCCGCGCAGCCCAATATCACATCGCTAGGAACACTGAGTGGACTGACTATTTCAGGCAATCTATCTTATACCGGTGTTAACCGAACGCTGACCGGACTCAATTCAATTGATGCAGCATCGATTTCAGGCACGCTACAAACCGCGGCGCAGCCTAATATCACATCGATTGGTACGCTAGCATCGCTTACAGTTTCCGGAGGAATCACTGGTACGCTACAAACCGCTGCGCAGCCCAACATCACATCTGTAGGTACATTGAGTGGACTAACAATTGCTGGCAATCTCTCTTTTACCGGTGCGAGCCGAACGCTGACAGAACTTAATTCAATTGCTGCAGCACCGATTACTGGTACGCTACAAACCGCGGCACAGCCTAACATCACATCGATTGGTACGCTAGCATCACTTACAGTTTCCGGAGGAATCACTGGTACTCTACAGACCGCGACCCAGCCTAACATCACATCGGTTGGAACGCTAGGTTCGTTGAGTATAAATTCAGTTTTTGGTAAAGGATTGACCATTCAGAATGATAGTACTACATCGACAGCCAGTCTCAATATCATTTCGTATTTTCAGATGGAACAAGGCGTGCGGGGTAGCGCTAATGCTACAACGCCGAAATGCTACTTCTGGAGATATGCTCTTAGTGATCGGTTATTGATGGACATAAACGGAAATATCAATATCGGAGGGAGTAGCGTTAATTCAGTATACAAACTCGATGTTAACGGCGCAATCTGTGCAACAAGCATTACGGGTACTCTACAGACGGCTAGCCAACCAAGTATTACATCTGTAGGCACACTGGTTAGCCTTGTAGTGGGCAGACAAACATATTGCACTCTATCCACTGCCGCGCAGCCCAATATCACATCGCTAGGAACACTGAGTGGACTGACTATTGCAGGCAATCTATCTTATACCGGTGTTAACCGAACGCTGACCGGACTCAATTCAATTGATGCAGCATCGATTTCAGGCACGCTACAAACCGCGGCCCAACCTAACATCACATCGATTGGTACGCTAGCATCGCTTACAGTTTCCGGAGGAATCACTGGTACTCTACAGACTGCGGCACAGCCTAACCTCACATCGATTGGTACGCTAGCATCGCTTACAGCCACTTCGATTACTGGTACGCTACAAACCGCTGCGCAGCCCAACATCACATCTGTAGGTACATTGAGTGGACTAACAATTGCTGGCAATCTCTCTTTTACCGGTGCGAGCCGAACGCTGACAGAACTTAATTCAATTGCTGCAGCACCGATTACTGGTACGCTACAAACCGCGGCACAGCCTAACATCACATCGATTGGTACGCTAGCATCACTTACAGTTTCCGGAGGAATCACTGGTACTCTACAGACCGCGACCCAGCCTAACATCACATCGGTTGGAACGCTAGGTTCGTTGAGTATAAATTCAGTTTTTGGTAAAGGATTGACCATTCAGAATGATAGTACTACATCGACAGCCAGTCTCAATATCATTTCGTATTTTCAGATGGAACAAGGCGTGCGGGGTAGCGCTAATGCTACAACGCCGAAATGCTACTTCTGGAGATATGCTCTTAGTGATCGGTTATTGATGGACATAAACGGAAATATCAATATCGGAGGGAGTAGCGTTAATTCAGTATACAAACTCGATGTTAACGGCGCAATCTGTGCAACAAGCATTACGGGTACTCTACAGACGGCTAGCCAACCAAGTATTACATCTGTAGGCACACTGGTTAGCCTTGTAGTGGGCAGACAAACATATTGCACTCTATCCACTGCCGCGCAGCCCAATATCACATCGCTAAGAACACTGAATGGACTGACTATTGCAGGCAATCTATCTTATACCGGTGTTAACCGAACGCTGACCGGACTCAATTCAATTGATGCAGCATCGATTTCAGGCACGCTACAAACCGCGGCACAGCCTAATATCACATCGATTGGCTCGCTAGCATCGCTTACAGCCACTTCGATTACTGGTACGCTACAAACCGCTGCGCAGCCCAACATCACATCTGTAGGTACATTGAGTGGACTAACAATTGCTGGCAATCTCTCTTTTACCGGTGCGAGCCGAACGCTGACAGAACTTAATTCAATTGCTGCAGCACCGATTACTGGTACGCTACAAACCGCGGCACAGCCTAACATCACATCGATTGGTACGCTAGCATCACTTACAGTTTCCGGAGGAATCACTGGTACTCTACAGACCGCGACCCAGCCTAACATCACATCGGTTGGAACGCTAGGTTCGTTGAGTATAAATTCAGTTTTTGGTAAAGGATTGACCATTCAGAATGATAGTACTACATCGACAGCCAGTCTCAATATCATTTCGTATTTTCAGATGGAACAAGGCGTGCGGGGTAGCGCTAATGCTACAACGCCGAAATGCTACTTCTGGAGATATGCTCTTAGTGATCGGTTTTTGATGGACATAAACGGAAATATCAATATCGGAGGGAGTAGCGTTAATTCAGTATACAAACTCGATGTTAACGGCGCAATCTGTGCAACAAGCATTACGGGTACTCTACAGACGGCTAGCCAACCAAGTATTACATCTGTAGGCACACTGGTTAGCCTTGTAGTGGGCGGACAAACATATTGCACTCTATCCACTGCCGCGCAGCCCAATATCACATCGCTAGGAACACTGAGTGGACTGACTATTGCAGGCAATCTATTTTATACCGGTGTTAACCGAACGCTGACCGGACTCAATTCAATTGATGCAGCATCGATTTCAGGCACGCTACAAACCGCGGCACAGCCTAATATCACATCGATTGGCTCGCTAGCATCGCTTACAGCCACTTCGATTACTGGTACGCTACAAACCGCTGCGCAGCCCAACATCACATCTGTAGGTACATTGAGTGGACTAACAATTGCTGGCAATCTCTCTTTTACCGGTGCGAGCCGAACGCTGACAGAACTTAATTCAATTGCTGCAGCACCGATTACTGGTACGCTACAAACCGCGGCACAGCCTAACATCACATCGATTGGTACGCTAGCATCACTTACAGTTTCCGGAGGAATCACTGGTACTCTACAGACCGCGACCCAGCCTAACATCACATCGGTTGGAACGCTAGGTTCGTTGAGTATAAATTCAGTTTTTGGTAAAGGATTGACCATTCAGAATGATAGTACTACATCGACAGCCAGTCTCAATATCATTTCGTATTTTCAGATGGAACAAGGCGTGCGGGGTAGCGCTAATGCTACAACGCCGAAATGCTACTTCTGGAGATATGCTCTTAGTGATCGGTTTTTGATGGACATAAACGGAAATATCAATATCGGAGGGAGTAGCGTTAATTCAGTATACAAACTCGATGTTAACGGCGCAATCTGTGCAACAAGCATTACGGGTACTCTACAGACGGCTAGCCAACCAAGTATTACATCTGTAGGCACACTGGTTAGCCTTGTAGTGGGCAGACAAACATATTGCACTCTATCCACTGCCGCGCAGCCCAATATCACATCGCTAGGAACACTGAGTGGACTGACTATTGCAGGCAATCTATTTTATACCGGTGTTAACCGAACGCTGACCGGACTCAATTCAATTGATGCAGCATCGATTTCAGGCACGCTACAAACCGCGGCACAGCCTAATATCACATCGATTGGCTCGCTAGCATCGCTTACAGCCACTTCGATTACTGGTACGCTACAAACCGCTGCGCAGCCCAACATCACATCTGTAGGTACATTGAGTGGACTAACAATTGCTGGCAATCTCTCTTTTACCGGTGCGAGCCGAACGCTGACAGAACTTAATTCAATTGCTGCAGCACCGATTACTGGTACGCTACAAACCGCGGCACACATCGATTGGTACGCTAGCATCACTTACAGTTTCCGGAGGAATCACTGGTACTCTACAGACCGCGACCCAGCCTAACATCACATCGGTTGGAACGCTAGGTTCGTTGAGTATAAATTCAGTTTTTGGTAAAGGATTGACCATTCAGAATGATAGTACTACATCGACAGCCAGTCTCAATATCATTTCGTATTTTCAGATGGAACAAGGCGTGCGGGGTAGCGCTAATGCTACAACGCCGAAATGCTACTTCTGGAGATATGCTCTTAGTGATCGGTTATTGATGGACATAAACGGAAATATCAATATCGGAGGGAGTAGCGTTAATTCAGTATACAAACTCGATGTTAACGGCGCAATCTGTGCAACAAGCATTACGGGTACTCTACAGACGGCTAGCCAACCAAGTATTACATCTGTAGGCACACTGGTTAGCCTTGTAGTGGGCGGACAAACATATTGCACTCTATCCACTGCCGCGCAGCCCAATATCACATCGCTAGGAACACTGAGTGGACTGACTATTGCAGGCAATCTATCTTATACCGGTGTTAACCGAACGCTGACCGGACTCAATTCAATTGATGCAGCATCGATTTCAGGCACGCTACAAACCGCGGCACAGCCTAATATCACATCGATTGGCTCGCTAGCATCGCTTACAGCCACTTCGATTACTGGTACGCTACAAACCGCTGCGCAGCCCAACATCACATCTGTAGGTACATTGAGTGGACTAACAATTGCTGGCAATCTCTCTTTTACCGGTGCGAGCCGAACGCTGACAGAACTTAATTCAATTGCTGCAGCACCGATTACTGGTACGCTACAAACCGCGGCACAGCCTAACATCACATCGATTGGTACGCTAGCATCACTTACAGTTTCCGGAGGAATCACTGGTACTCTACAGACCGCGACCCAGCCTAACATCACATCGGTTGGAACGCTAGGTTCGTTGAGTATAAATTCAGTTTTTGGTAAAGGATTGACCATTCAGAATGATAGTACTACATCGACAGCCAGTCTCAATATCATTTCGTATTTTCAGATGGAACAAGGCGTGCGGGGTAGCGCTAATGCTACAACGCCGAAATGCTACTTCTGGAGATATGCTCTTAGTGATCGGTTATTGATGGACATAAACGGAAATATCAATATCGGAGGGAGTAGCGTTAATTCAGTATACAAACTCGATGTTAACGGCGCAATCTGTGCAACAAGCATTACGGGTACTCTACAGACGGCTAGCCAACCAAGTATTACATCTGTAGGCACACTGGTTAGCCTTGTAGTGGGCGGACAAACATATTGCACTCTATCCACTGCCGCGCAGCCCAATATCACATCGCTAGGAACACTGAGTGGACTGACTATTGCAGGCAATCTATCTTATACCGGTGTTAACCGAACGCTGACCGGACTCAATTCAATTGATGCAGCATCGATTTCAGGCACGCTACAAACCGCGGCACAGCCTAATATCACATCGATTGGCTCGCTAGCATCGCTTACAGCCACTTCGATTACTGGTACGCTACAAACCGCTGCGCAGCCCAACATCACATCTGTAGGTACATTGAGTGGACTAACAATTGCTGGCAATCTCTCTTTTACCGGTGCGAGCCGAACGCTGACAGAACTTAATTCAATTGCTGCAGCACCGATTACTGGTACGCTACAAACCGCGGCACAGCCTAACATCACATCGATTGGTACGCTAGCATCACTTACAGTTTCCGGAGGAATCACTGGTACTCTACAGACCGCGACCCAGCCTAACATCACATCGGTTGGAACGCTAGGTTCGTTGAGTATAAATTCAGTTTTTGGTAAAGGATTGACCATTCAGAATGATAGTACTACATCGACAGCCAGTCTCAATATCATTTCGTATTTTCAGATGGAACAAGGCGTGCGGGGTAGCGCTAATGCTACAACGCCGAAATGCTACTTCTGGAGATATGCTCTTAGTGATCGGTTATTGATGGACATAAACGGAAATATCAATATCGGAGGGAGTAGCGTTAATTCAGTATACAAACTCGATGTTAACGGCGCAATCTGTGCAACAAGCATTACGGGTACTCTACAGACGGCTAGCCAACCAAGTATTACATCTGTAGGCACACTGGTTAGCCTTGTAGTGGGCGGACAAACATATTGCACTCTATCCACTGCCGCGCAGCCCAATATCACATCGCTAGGAACACTGAGTGGACTGACTATTTCAGGCAATCTATCTTATACCGGTGTTAACCGAACGCTGACCGGACTCAATTCAATTGATGCAGCATCGATTTCAGGCACGCTACAAACCGCGGCACAGCCTAATATCACATCGATTGGCTCGCTAGCATCGCTTACAGCCACTTCGATTACTGGTACGCTACAAACCGCTGCGCAGCCCAACATCACATCTGTAGGTACATTGAGTGGACTAACAATTGCTGGCAATCTCTCTTTTACCGGTGCGAGCCGAACGCTGACAGAACTTAATTCAATTGCTGCAGCACCGATTACTGGTACGCTACAAACCGCGGCACAGCCTAACATCACATCGATTGGTACGCTAGCATCACTTACAGTTTCCGGAGGAATCACTGGTACTCTACAGACCGCGACCCAGCCTAACATCACATCGGTTGGAACGCTAGGTTCGTTGAGTATAAATTCAGTTTTTGGTAAAGGATTGACCATTCAGAATGATAGTACTACATCGACAGCCAGTCTCAATATCATTTCGTATTTTCAGATGGAACAAGGCGTGCGGGGTAGCGCTAATGCTACAACGCCGAAATGCTACTTCTGGAGATATGCTCTTAGTGATCGGTTTTTGATGGACATAAACGGAAATATCAATATCGGAGGGAGTAGCGTTAATTCAGTATACAAACTCGATGTTAACGGCGCAATCTGTGCAACAAGCATTACGGGTACTCTACAGACGGCTAGCCAACCAAGTATTACATCTGTAGGCACACTGGTTAGCCTTGTAGTGGGCAGACAAACATATTGCACTCTATCCACTGCCGCGCAGCCCAATATCACATCGCTAGGAACACTGAGTGGACTGACTATTGCAGGCAATCTATTTTATACCGGTGTTAACCGAACGCTGACCGGACTCAATTCAATTGATGCAGCATCGATTTCAGGCACGCTACAAACCGCGGCACAGCCTAATATCACATCGATTGGCTCGCTAGCATCGCTTACAGCCACTTCGATTACTGGTACGCTACAAACCGCTGCGCAGCCCAACATCACATCTGTAGGTACATTGAGTGGACTAACAATTGCTGGCAATCTCTCTTTTACCGGTGCGAGCCGAACGCTGACAGAACTTAATTCAATTGCTGCAGCACCGATTACTGGTACGCTACAAACCGCGGCACAGCCTAACATCACATCGATTGGTACGCTAGCATCACTTACAGTTTCCGGAGGAATCACTGGTACTCTACAGACCGCGACCCAGCCTAACATCACATCGGTTGGAACGCTAGGTTCGTTGAGTATAAATTCAGTTTTTGGTAAAGGATTGACCATTCAGAATGATAGTACTACATCGACAGCCAGTCTCAATATCATTTCGTATTTTCAGATGGAACAAGGCGTGCGGGGTAGCACTAATGCTACAACGCCGAAATGCTACTTCTGGAGATATGCTCTTAGTGATCGGTTTTTGATGGACATAAACGGAAATATCAATATCGGAGGGAGTAGCGTTAATTCAGTATACAAACTCGATGTTAACGGCGCAATCTGTGCAACAAGCATTACGGGTACTCTACAGACGGCTAGCCAACCAAGTATTACATCTGTAGGCACACTGGTTAGCCTTGTAGTGGGCGGACAAACATATTGCACTCTATCCACTGCCGCGCAGCCCAATATCACATCGCTAGGAACACTGAGTGGACTGACTATTGCAGGCAATCTATCTTATACCGGTGTTAACCGAACGCTGACCGGACTCAATTCAATTGATGCAGCATCGATTTCAGGCACGCTACAAACCGCGGCACAGCCTAATATCACATCGATTGGCTCGCTAGCATCGCTTACAGCCACTTCGATTACTGGTACGCTACAAACCGCTGCGCAGCCCAACATCACATCTGTAGGTACATTGAGTGGACTAACAATTGCTGGCAATCTCTCTTTTACCGGTGCGAGCCGAACGCTGACAGAACTTAATTCAATTGCTGCAGCACCGATTACTGGTACGCTACAAACCGCGGCACAGCCTAACATCACATCGATTGGTACGCTAGCATCGCTTACAGCCACTTCGATTACTGGTACGCTACAAACCGCTGCGCAGCCCAACATCACATCTGTAGGTACATTGAGTGGACTAACAATTGCTGGCAATCTCTCTTTTACCGGTGCGAGCCGAACGCTGACAGAACTTAATTCAATTGCTGCAGCACCGATTACTGGTACGCTACAAACCGCGGCACAGCCTAACATCACATCGATTGGCTCGCTAGCATCGCTTACAGCCACTTCAATTACTGGTACGCTACAAACCGCTGCGCAGCCCAACATCACATCTGTAGGTACATTGAGTGGACTAACAATTGCTGGCAATCTCTCTTTTACCGGTGCGAGCCGAACGCTGACAGAACTTAATTCAATTGCTGCAGCACCGATTACTGGTACGCTACAAACCGCGGCACAGCCTAACATCACATCGATTGGCTCGCTAGCATCGCTTACAGCCACTTCGATTACTGGTACGCTACAAACCGCTGCGCAGCCCAACATCACATCTGTAGGTACATTGAGTGGACTAACAATTGCTGGCAATCTCTCTTTTACCGGTGCGAGCCGAACGCTGACAGAACTTAATTCAATTGCTGCAGCACCGATTACTGGTACGCTACAAACCGCGGCACAGCCTAACATCACATCGATTGGTACGCTAGCATCACTTACAGTTTCCGGAGGAATCACTGGTACTCTACAGACCGCGACCCAGCCTAACATCACATCGGTTGGAACGCTAGGTTCGTTGAGTATAAATTCAGTTTTTGGTAAAGGATTGACCATTCAGAATGATAGTACTACATCGACAGCCAGTCTCAATATCATTTCGTATTTTCAGATGGAACAAGGCGTGCGGGGTAGCGCTAATGCTACAACGCCGAAATGCTACTTCTGGAGATATGCTCTTAGTGATCGGTTATTGATGGACATAAACGGAAATATCAATATCGGAGGGAGTAGCGTTAATTCAGTATACAAACTCGATGTTAACGGCGCAATCTGTGCAACAAGCATTACGGGTACTCTACAGACGGCTAGCCAACCAAGTATTACATCTGTAGGCACACTGGTTAGCCTTGTAGTGGGCAGACAAACATATTGCACTCTATCCACTGCCGCGCAGCCCAATATCACATCGCTAGGAACACTGAGTGGACTGACTATTGCAGGCAATCTATCTTATACCGGTGTTAACCGAACGCTGACCGGACTCAATTCAATTGATGCAGCATCGATTTCAGGCACGCTACAAACCGCGGCACAGCCTAATATCACATCGATTGGCTCGCTAGCATCGCTTACAGCCACTTCGATTACTGGTACGCTACAAACCGCTGCGCAGCCCAACATCACATCTGTAGGTACATTGAGTGGACTAACAATTGCTGGCAATCTCTCTTTTACCGGTGCGAGCCGAACGCTGACAGAACTTAATTCAATTGCTGCAGCACCGATTACTGGTACGCTACAAACCGCGGCACAGCCTAACATCACATCGATTGGTACGCTAGCATCACTTACAGTTTCCGGAGGAATCACTGGTACTCTACAGACCGCGACCCAGCCTAACATCACATCGGTTGGAACGCTAGGTTCGTTGAGTATAAATTCAGTTTTTGGTAAAGGATTGACCATTCAGAATGATAGTACTACATCGGCAGCCAGTCTCAATATCATTTCGTATTTTCAGATGGAACAAGGCGTGCGGGGTAGCGCTAATGCTACAACGCCGAAATGCTACTTCTGGAGATATGCTCTTAGTGATCGGTTATTGATGGACATAAACGGAAATATCAATATCGGAGGGAGTAGCGTTAATTCAGTATACAAACTCGATGTTAACGGCGCAATCTGTGCAACAAGCATTACGGGTACTCTACAGACGGCTAGCCAACCAAGTATTACATCTGTAGGCACACTGGTTAGCCTTGTAGTGGGCGGACAAACATATTGCACTCTATCCACTGCCGCGCAGCCCAATATCACATCGCTAGGAACACTGAGTGGACTGACTATTGCAGGCAATCTATCTTATACCGGTGTTAACCGAACGCTGACCGGACTCAATTCAATTGATGCAGCATCGATTTCAGGCACGCTACAAACCGCGGCACAGCCTAATATCACATCGATTGGCTCGCTAGCATCGCTTACAGCCACTTCGATTACTGGTACGCTACAAACCGCTGCGCAGCCCAACATCACATCTGTAGGTACATTGAGTGGACTAACAATTGCTGGCAATCTCTCTTTTACCGGTGCGAGCCGAACGCTGACAGAACTTAATTCAATTGCTGCAGCACCGATTACTGGTACGCTACAAACCGCGGCACAGCCTAACATCACATCGATTGGTACGCTAGCATCACTTACAGTTTCCGGAGGAATCACTGGTACTCTACAGACCGCGACCCAGCCTAACATCACATCGGTTGGAACGCTAGGTTCGTTGAGTATAAATTCAGTTTTTGGTAAAGGATTGACCATTCAGAATGATAGTACTACATCGACAGCCAGTCTCAATATCATTTCGTATTTTCAGATGGAACAAGGCGTGCGGGGTAGCGCTAATGCTACAACGCCGAAATGCTACTTCTGGAGATATGCTCTTAGTGATCGGTTTTTGATGGACATAAACGGAAATATCAATATCGGAGGGAGTAGCGTTAATTCAGTATACAAACTCGATGTTAACGGCGCAATCTGTGCAACAAGCATTACGGGTACTCTACAGACGGCTAGCCAACCAAGTATTACATCTGTAGGCACCTTGTAGTGGGCGGACAAACATATTGCACTCTATCCACTGCCGCGCAGCCCAATATCACATCGCTAGGAACACTGAGTGGACTGACTATTGCAGGCAATCTATTTTATACCGGTGTTAACCGAACGCTGACCGGACTCAATTCAATTGATGCAGCATCGATTTCAGGCACGCTACAAACCGCGGCACAGCCTAATATCACATCGATTGGCTCGCTAGCATCGCTTACAGCCACTTCGATTACTGGTACGCTACAAACCGCTGCGCAGCCCAACATCACATCTGTAGGTACATTGAGTGGACTAACAATTGCTGGCAATCTCTCTTTTACCGGTGCGAGCCGAACGCTGACAGAACTTAATTCAATTGCTGCAGCACCGATTACTGGTACGCTACAAACCGCGGCACAGCCTAACATCACATCGATTGGTACGCTAGCATCACTTACAGTTTCCGGAGGAATCACTGGTACTCTACAGACCGCGACCCAGCCTAACATCACATCGGTTGGAACGCTAGGTTCGTTGAGTATAAATTCAGTTTTTGGTAAAGGATTGACCATTCAGAATGATAGTACTACATCGACAGCCAGTCTCAATATCATTTCGTATTTTCAGATGGAACAAGGCGTGCGGGGTAGCGCTAATGCTACAACGCCGAAATGCTACTTCTGGAGATATGCTCTTAGTGATCGGTTATTGATGGACATAAACGGAAATATCAATATCGGAGGGAGTAGCGTTAATTCAGTATACAAACTCGATGTTAACGGCGCAATCTGTGCAACAAGCATTACGGGTACTCTACAGACGGCTAGCCAACCAAGTATTACATCTGTAGGCACACTGGTTAGCCTTGTAGTGGGCGGACAAACATATTGCACTCTATCCACTGCCGCGCAGCCCAATATCACATCGCTAGGAACACTGAGTGGACTGACTATTGCAGGCAATCTATCTTATACCGGTGTTAACCGAACGCTGACCGGACTCAATTCAATTGATGCAGCATCGATTTCAGGCACGCTACAAACCGCGGCACAGCCTAATATCACATCGATTGGCTCGCTAGCATCGCTTACAGCCACTTCGATTACTGGTACGCTACAAACCGCTGCGCAGCCCAACATCACATCTGTAGGTACATTGAGTGGACTAACAATTGCTGGCAATCTCTCTTTTACCGGTGCGAGCCGAACGCTGACAGAACTTAATTCAATTGCTGCAGCACCGATTACTGGTACGCTACAAACCGCGGCACAGCCTAACATCACATCGATTGGTACGCTAGCATCGCTTACAGCCACTTCGATTACTGGTACGCTACAAACCGCTGCGCAGCCCAACATCACATCTGTAGGTACATTGAGTGGACTAACAATTGCTGGCAATCTCTCTTTTACCGGTGCGAGCCGAACGCTGACAGAACTTAATTCAATTGCTGCAGCACCGATTACTGGTACGCTACAAACCGCGGCACAGCCTAACATCACATCGATTGGTACGCTAGCATCACTTACAGTTTCCGGAGGAATCACTGGTACTCTACAGACCGCGACCCAGCCTAACATCACATCGGTTGGAACGCTAGGTTCGTTGAGTATAAATTCAGTTTTTGGTAAAGGATTGACCATTCAGAATGATAGTACTACATCGACAGCCAGTCTCAATATCATTTCGTATTTTCAGATGGAACAAGGCGTGCGGGGTAGCGCTAATGCTACAACGCCGAAATGCTACTTCTGGAGATATGCTCTTAGTGATCGGTTTTTGATGGACATAAACGGAAATATCAATATCGGAGGGAGTAGCGTTAATTCAGTATACAAACTCGATGTTAACGGCGCAATCTGTGCAACAAGCATTACGGGTACTCTACAGACGGCTAGCCAACCAAGTATTACATCTGTAGGCACCTTGTAGTGGGCGGACAAACATATTGCACTCTATCCACTGCCGCGCAGCCCAATATCACATCGCTAGGAACACTGAGTGGACTGACTATTGCAGGCAATCTATTTTATACCGGTGTTAACCGAACGCTGACCGGACTCAATTCAATTGATGCAGCATCGATTTCAGGCACGCTACAAACCGCGGCACAGCCTAATATCACATCGATTGGCTCGCTAGCATCGCTTACAGCCACTTCGATTACTGGTACGCTACAAACCGCTGCGCAGCCCAACATCACATCTGTAGGTACATTGAGTGGACTAACAATTGCTGGCAATCTCTCTTTTACCGGTGCGAGCCGAACGCTGACAGAACTTAATTCAATTGCTGCAGCACCGATTACTGGTACGCTACAAACCGCGGCACAGCCTAACATCACATCAATTGGTACGCTAGCATCACTTACAGTTTCCGGAGGAATCACTGGTACTCTACAGACCGCGACCCAGCCTAACATCACATCGGTTGGAACGCTAGGTTCGTTGAGTATAAATTCAGTTTTTGGTAAAGGATTGACCATTCAGAATGATAGTACTACATCGACAGCCAGTCTCAATATCATTTCGTATTTTCAGATGGAACAAGGCGTGCGGGGTAGCGCTAATGCTACAACGCCGAAATGCTACTTCTGGAGATATGCTCTTAGTGATCGGTTATTGATGGACATAAACGGAAATATCAATATCGGAGGGAGTAGCGTTAATTCAGTATACAAACTCGATGTTAACGGCGCAATCTGTGCAACAAGCATTACGGGTACTCTACAGACGGCTAGCCAACCAAGTATTACATCTCTAGGCACACTGGTTAGCCTTGTAGTGGGCGGACAAACATATTGCACTCTATCCACTGCCGCGCAGCCCAATATCACATCGCTAGGAACACTGAGTGGACTGACTATTGCAGGCAATCTATCTTATACCGGTGTTAACCGAACGCTGACCGGACTCAATTCAATTGATGCAGCATCGATTTCAGGCACGCTACAAACCGCGGCACAGCCTAATATCACATCGATTGGCTCGCTAGCATCGCTTACAGCCACTTCGATTACTGGTACGCTACAAACCGCTGCGCAGCCCAACATCACATCTGTAGGTACATTGAGTGGACTAACAATTGCTGACAATCTCTCTTTTACCGGTGCGAGCCGAACGCTGACAGAACTTAATTCAATTGCTGCAGCACCGATTACTGGTACGCTACAAACCGCGGCACAGCCTAACATCACATCGATTGGTACGCTAGCATCACTTACAGTTTCCGGAGGAATCACTGGTACTCTACAGACCGCGACCCAGCCTAACATCACATCGGTTGGAACGCTAGGTTCGTTGAGTATAAATTCAGTTTTTGGTAAAGGATTGACCATTCAGAATGATAGTACTACATCGACAGCCAGTCTCAATATCATTTCGTATTTTCAGATGGAACAAGGCGTGCGGGGTAGCGCTAATGCTACAACGCCGAAATGCTACTTCTGGAGATATGCTCTTAGTGATCGGTTATTGATGGACATAAACGGAAATATCAATATCGGAGGGAGTAGCGATAATTCAGTATACAAACTCGATGTTAACGGCGCAATCTGTGCAACAAGCATTACGGGTACTCTACAGACGGCTAGCCAACCAAGTATTACATCTGTAGGCACACTGGTTAGCCTTGTAGTGGGCGGACAAACATATTGCACTCTATCCACTGCCGCGCAGCCCAATATCACATCGCTAGGAACACTGAGTGGACTGACTATTTCAGGCAATCTATCTTATACCGGTGTTAACCGAACGCTGACCGGACTCAATTCAATTGATGCAGCATCGATTTCAGGCACGCTACAAACCGCGGCGCAGCCTAATATCACATCGATTGGTACGCTAGCATCGCTTACAGTTTCCGGAGGAATCACTGGTACTCTACAGACTGCGGCACAGCCTAACCTCACATCGATTGGTACGCTAGCATCGCTTACAGCCACTTCGATTACTGGTACGCTACAAACCGCTGCGCAGCCCAACATCACATCTGTAGGTACATTGAGTGGACTAACAATTGCTGGCAATCTCTCTTTTACCGGTGCGAGCCGAACGCTGACAGAACTTAATTCAATTGCTGCAGCACCGATTACTGGTACGCTACAAACCGCGGCACAGCCTAACATCACATCGATTGGTACGCTAGCATCACTTACAGTTTCCGGAGGAATCACTGGTACTCTACAGACCGCGACCCAGCCTAACATCACATCGGTTGGAACGCTAGGTTCGTTGAGTATAAATTCAGTTTTTGGTAAAGGATTGACCATTCAGAATGATAGTACTACATCGACAGCCAGTCTCAATATCATTTCGTATTTTCAGATGGAACAAGGCGTGCGGGGTAGCGCTAATGCTACAACGCCGAAATGCTACTTCTGGAGATATGCTCTTAGTGATCGGTTATTGATGGACATAAACGGAAATATCAATATCGGAGGGAGTAGCGTTAATTCAGTATACAAACTCGATGTTAACGGCGCAATCTGTGCAACAAGCATTACGGGTACTCTACAGACGGCTAGCCAACCAAGTATTACATCTGTAGGCACACTGGTTAGCCTTGTAGTGGGCGGACAAACATATTGCACTCTATCCACTGCCGCGCAGCCCAATATCACATCGCTAGGAACACTGAGTGGACTGACTATTGCAGGCAATCTATCTTATACCGGTGTTAACCGAACGCTGACCGGACTCAATTCAATTGATGCAGCATCGATTTCAGGCACGCTACAAACCGCGGCACAGCCTAATATCACATCGATTGGCTCGCTAGCATCGCTTACAGCCACTTCGATTACTGGTACGCTACAAACCGCTGCGCAGCCCAACATCACATCTGTAGGTACATTGAGTGGACTAACAATTGCTGGCAATCTCTCTTTTACCGGTGCGAGCCGAACGCTGACAGAACTTAATTCAATTGCTGCAGCACCGATTACTGGTACGCTACAAACCGCGGCACAGCCTAACATCACATCGATTGGTACGCTAGCATCGCTTACAGTTTCCGGAGGAATCACTGGTACTCTACAGACCGCGACCCAGCCTAACATCACATCGGTTGGAACGCTAGGTTCGTTGAGTATAAATTCAGTTTTTGGTAAAGGATTGACCATTCAGAATGATAGTACTACATCGACAGCCAGTCTCAATATCATTTCGTATTTTCAGATGGAACAAGGCGTGCGGGGTAGCGCTAATGCTACAACGCCGAAATGCTACTTCTGGAGATATGCTCTTAGTGATCGGTTATTGATGGACATAAACGGAAATATCAATATCGGAGGGAGTAGCGTTAATTCAGTATACAAACTCGATGTTAACGGCGCAATCTGTGCAACAAGCATTACGGGTACTCTACAGACGGCTAGCCAACCAAGTATTACATCTGTAGGCACACTGGTTAGCCTTGTAGTGGGCGGACAAACATATTGCACTCTATCCACTGCCGCGCAGCCCAATATCACATCGCTAGGAACACTGAGTGGACTGACTATTTCAGGCAATCTATCTTATACCGGTGTTAACCGAACGCTGACCGGACTCAATTCAATTGATGCAGCATCGATTTCAGGCACGCTACAAACCGCGGCACAGCCTAATATCACATCGATTGGCTCGCTAGCATCGCTTACAGTTTCCGGAGGAATCACTGGTACGCTACAAACCGCTGCGCAGCCCAACATCACATCTGTAGGTACATTGAGTGGACTAACAATTGCTGACAATCTCTCTTTTACCGGTGCGAGCCGAACGCTGACAGAACTTAATTCAATTGCTGCAGCACCGATTACTGGTACGCTACAAACCGCGGCACAGCCTAACATCACATCGATTGGTACGCTAGCATCACTTACAGTTTCCGGAGGAATCACTGGTACTCTACAGACCGCGACCCAGCCTAACATCACATCGGTTGGAACGCTAGGTTCGTTGAGTATAAATTCAGTTTTTGGTAAAGGATTGACCATTCAGAATGATAGTACTACATCGACAGCCAGTCTCAATATCATTTCGTATTTTCAGATGGAACAAGGCGTGCGGGGTAGCGCTAATGCTACAACGCCGAAATGCTACTTCTGGAGATATGCTCTTAGTGATCGGTTATTGATGGACATAAACGGAAATATCAATATCGGAGGGAGTAGCGTTAATTCAGTATACAAACTCGATGTTAACGGCGCAATCTGTGCAACAAGCATTACGGGTACTCTACAGACGGCTAGCCAACCAAGTATTACATCTGTAGGCACACTGGTTAGCCTTGTAGTGGGCGGACAAACATATTGCACTCTATCCACTGCCGCGCAGCCCAATATCACATCGCTAGGAACACTGAGTGGACTGACTATTGCAGGCAATCTATTTTATACCGGTGTTAACCGAACGCTGACCGGACTCAATTCAATTGATGCAGCATCGATTTCAGGCACGCTACAAACCGCGGCACAGCCTAATATCACATCGATTGGCTCGCTAGCATCGCTTACAGCCACTTCGATTACTGGTACGCTACAAACCGCTGCGCAGCCCAACATCACATCTGTAGGTACATTGAGTGGACTAACAATTGCTGGCAATCTCTCTTTTACCGGTGCGAGCCGAACGCTGACAGAACTTAATTCAATTGCTGCAGCACCGATTACTGGTACGCTACAAACCGCGGCACAGCCTAACATCACATCGATTGGTACGCTAGCATCACTTACAGTTTCCGGAGGAATCACTGGTACTCTACAGACCGCGACCCAGCCTAACATCACATCGGTTGGAACGCTAGGTTCGTTGAGTATAAATTCAGTTTTTGGTAAAGGATTGACCATTCAGAATGATAGTACTACATCGACAGCCAGTCTCAATATCATTTCGTATTTTCAGATGGAACAAGGCGTGCGGGGTAGCGCTAATGCTACAACGCCGAAATGCTACTTCTGGAGATATGCTCTTAGTGATCGGTTATTGATGGACATAAACGGAAATATCAATATCGGAGGGAGTAGCGTTAATTCAGTATACAAACTCGATGTTAACGGCGCAATCTGTGCAACAAGCATTACGGGTACTCTACAGACGGCTAGCCAACCAAGTATTACATCTGTAGGCACACTGGTTAGCCTTGTAGTGGGCGGACAAACATATTGCACTCTATCCACTGCCGCGCAGCCCAATATCACATCGCTAGGAACACTGAGTGGACTGACTATTGCAGGCAATCTATCTTATACCGGTGTTAACCGAACGCTGACCGGACTCAATTCAATTGATGCAGCATCGATTTCAGGCACGCTACAAACCGCGGCACAGCCTAATATCACATCGATTGGCTCGCTAGCATCGCTTACAGCCACTTCGATTACTGGTACGCTACAAACCGCTGCGCAGCCCAACATCACATCTGTAGGTACATTGAGTGGACTAACAATTGCTGGCAATCTCTCTTTTACCGGTGCGAGCCGAACGCTGACAGAACTTAATTCAATTGCTGCAGCACCGATTACTGGTACGCTACAAACCGCGGCACAGCCTAACATCACATCGATTGGTACGCTAGCATCACTTACAGTTTCCGGAGGAATCACTGGTACTCTACAGACCGCGACCCAGCCTAACATCACATCGGTTGGAACGCTAGGTTCGTTGAGTATAAATTCAGTTTTTGGTAAAGGATTGACCATTCAGAATGATAGTACTACATCGACAGCCAGTCTCAATATCATTTCGTATTTTCAGATGGAACAAGGCGTGCGGGGTAGCACTAATG
>NW_009258115.1:9521950-9531246 GCF_000149755.1 Phytophthora sojae
GCACACTGGTTAGCCTTGTAGTGGGCGGACAAACATATTGCACTCTATCCACTGCCGCGCAGCCCAATATCACATCGCTAGGAACACTGAGTGGACTGACTATTTCAGGCAATCTATCTTATACCGGTGTTAACCGAACGCTGACCGGACTCAATTCAATTGATGCAGCATCGATTTCAGGCACGCTACAAACCGCGGCACAGCCTAATATCACATCGATTGGCTCGCTAGCATCGCTTACAGTCACTTCGATTACTGGTACGCTACAAACCGCTGCGCAGCCCAACATCACATCTGTAGGTACATTGAGTGGACTAACAATTGCTGGCAATCTCTCTTTTACCGGTGCGAGCCGAACGCTGACAGAACTTAATTCAATTGCTGCAGCACCGATTACTGGTACGCTACAAACCGCGGCACAGCCTAACATCACATCGATTGGTACGCTAGCATCACTTACAGTTTCCGGAGGAATCACTGGTACTCTACAGACCGCGACCCAGCCTAACATCACATCGGTTGGAACGCTAGGTTCGTTGAGTATAAATTCAGTTTTTGGTAAAGGATTGACCATTCAGAATGATAGTACTACATCGACAGCCAGTCTCAATATCATTTCGTATTTTCAGATGGAACAAGGCGTGCGGGGTAGCGCTAATGCTACAACGCCGAAATGCTACTTCTGGAGATATGCTCTTAGTGATCGGTTATTGATGGACATAAACGGAAATATCAATATCGGAGGGAGTAGCGTTAATTCAGTATACAAACTCGATGTTAACGGCGCAATCTGTGCAACAAGCATTACGGGTACTCTACAGACGGCTAGCCAACCAAGTATTACATCTGTAGGCACACTGGTTAGCCTTGTAGTGGGCAGACAAACATATTGCACTCTATCCACTGCCGCGCAGCCCAATATCACATCGCTAGGAACACTGAGTGGACTGACTATTTCAGGCAATCTATCTTATACCGGTGTTAACCGAACGCTGACCGGACTCAATTCAATTGATGCAGCATCGATTTCAGGCACGCTACAAACCGCGGCGCAGCCTAATATCACATCGATTGGTACGCTAGCATCGCTTACAGTTTCCGGAGGAATCACTGGTACGCTACAAACCGCTGCGCAGCCCAACATCACATCTGTAGGTACATTGAGTGGACTAACAATTGCTGGCAATCTCTCTTTTACCGGTGCGAGCCGAACGCTGACAGAACTTAATTCAATTGCTGCAGCACCGATTACTGGTACGCTACAAACCGCGGCACAGCCTAACATCACATCGATTGGTACGCTAGCATCACTTACAGTTTCCGGAGGAATCACTGGTACTCTACAGACCGCGACCCAGCCTAACATCACATCGGTTGGAACGCTAGGTTCGTTGAGTATAAATTCAGTTTTTGGTAAAGGATTGACCATTCAGAATGATAGTACTACATCGACAGCCAGTCTCAATATCATTTCGTATTTTCAGATGGAACAAGGCGTGCGGGGTAGCGCTAATGCTACAACGCCGAAATGCTACTTCTGGAGATATGCTCTTAGTGATCGGTTTTTGATGGACATAAACGGAAATATCAATATCGGAGGGAGTAGCGTTAATTCAGTATACAAACTCGATGTTAACGGCGCAATCTGTGCAACAAGCATTACGGGTACTCTACAGACGGCTAGCCAACCAAGTATTACATCTGTAGGCACACTGGTTAGCCTTGTAGTGGGCAGACAAACATATTGCACTCTATCCACTGCCGCGCAGCCCAATATCACATCGCTAGGAACACTGAGTGGACTGACTATTGCAGGCAATCTATTTTATACCGGTGTTAACCGAACGCTGACCGGACTCAATTCAATTGATGCAGCATCGATTTCAGGCACGCTACAAACCGCGGCACAGCCTAATATCACATCGATTGGCTCGCTAGCATCGCTTACAGCCACTTCGATTACTGGTACGCTACAAACCGCTGCGCAGCCCAACATCACATCTGTAGGTACATTGAGTGGACTAACAATTGCTGGCAATCTCTCTTTTACCGGTGCGAGCCGAACGCTGACAGAACTTAATTCAATTGCTGCAGCACCGATTACTGGTACGCTACAAACCGCGGCACAGCCTAACATCACATCGATTGGTACGCTAGCATCACTTACAGTTTCCGGAGGAATCACTGGTACTCTACAGACCGCGACCCAGCCTAACATCACATCGGTTGGAACGCTAGGTTCGTTGAGTATAAATTCCGTTTTTGGTAAAGGATTGACCATTCAGAATGATAGTACTACATCGACAGCCAGTCTCAATATCATTTCGTATTTTCAGATGGAACAAGGCGTGCGGGGTAGCGCTAATGCTACAACGCCGAAATGCTACTTCTGGAGATATGCTCTTAGTGATCGGTTATTGATGGACATAAACGGAAATATCAATATCGGAGGGAGTAGCGTTAATTCAGTATACAAACTCGATGTTAACGGCGCAATCTGTGCAACAAGCATTACGGGTACTCTACAGACGGCTAGCCAACCAAGTATTACATCTGTAGGCACACTGGTTAGCCTTGTAGTGGGCGGACAAACATATTGCACTCTATCCACTGCCGCGCAGCCCAATATCACATCGCTAGGAACACTGAGTGGACTGACTATTGCAGGCAATCTATTTTATACCGGTGTTAACCGAACGCTGACCGGACTCAATTCAATTGATGCAGCATCGATTTCAGGCACGCTACAAACCGCGGCACAGCCTAATATCACATCGATTGGCTCGCTAGCATCGCTTACAGCCACTTCGATTACTGGTACGCTACAAACCGCTGCGCAGCCCAACATCACATCTGTAGGTACATTGAGTGGACTAACAATTGCTGGCAATCTCTCTTTTACCGGTGCGAGCCGAACGCTGACAGAACTTAATTCAATTGCTGCAGCACCGATTACTGGTACTCTACAGACCGCGACCCAGCCTAACATCACATCGGTTGGAACGCTAGGTTCGTTGAGTATAAATTCAGTTTTTGGTAAAGGATTGACCATTCAGAATGATAGTACTACATCGACAGCCAGTCTCAATATCATTTCGTATTTTCAGATGGAACAAGGCGTGCGGGGTAGCGCTAATGCTACAACGCCGAAATGCTACTTCTGGAGATATGCTCTTAGTGATCGGTTATTGATGGACATAAACGGAAATATCAATATCGGAGGGAGTAGCGTTAATTCAGTATACAAACTCGATGTTAACGGCGCAATCTGTGCAACAAGCATTACGGGTACTCTACAGACGGCTAGCCAACCAAGTATTACATCTGTAGGCACACTGGTTAGCCTTGTAGTGGGCGGACAAACATATTGCACTCTATCCACTGCCGCGCAGCCCAATATCACATCGCTAGGAACACTGAGTGGACTGACTATTGCAGGCAATCTATCTTATACCGGTGTTAACCGAACGCTGACCGGACTCAATTCAATTGATGCAGCATCGATTTCAGGCACGCTACAAACCGCGGCACAGCCTAATATCACATCGATTGGCTCGCTAGCATCGCTTACAGCCACTTCGATTACTGGTACGCTACAAACCGCTGCGCAGCCCAACATCACATCTGTAGGTACATTGAGTGGACTAACAATTGCTGGCAATCTCTCTTTTACCGGTGCGAGCCGAACGCTGACAGAACTTAATTCAATTGCTGCAGCACCGATTACTGGTACGCTACAAACCGCGGCACAGCCTAACATCACATCGATTGGTACGCTAGCATCGCTTACAGCCACTTCGATTACTGGTACGCTACAAACCGCTGCGCAGCCCAACATCACATCTGTAGGTACATTGAGTGGACTAACAATTGCTGGCAATCTCTCTTTTACCGGTGCGAGCCGAACGCTGACAGAACTTAATTCAATTGCTGCAGCACCGATTACTGGTACGCTACAAACCGCGGCACAGCCTAACATCACATCGATTGGCTCGCTAGCATCGCTTACAGCCACTTCGATTACTGGTACGCTACAAACCGCTGCGCAGCCCAACATCACATCTGTAGGTACATTGAGTGGACTAACAATTGCTGGCAATCTCTCTTTTACCGGTGCGAGCCGAACGCTGACAGAACTTAATTCAATTGCTGCAGCACCGATTACTGGTACGCTACAAACCGCGGCACAGCCTAACATCACATCGATTGGTACGCTAGCATCACTTACAGTTTCCGGAGGAATCACTGGTACTCTACAGACCGCGACCCAGCCTAACATCACATCGGTTGGAACGCTAGGTTCGTTGAGTATAAATTCAGTTTTTGGTAAAGGATTGACCATTCAGAATGATAGTACTACATCGACAGCCAGTCTCAATATCATTTCGTATTTTCAGATGGAACAAGGCGTGCGGGGTAGCGCTAATGCTACAACGCCGAAATGCTACTTCTGGAGATATGCTCTTAGTGATCGGTTATTGATGGACATAAACGGAAATATCAATATCGGAGGGAGTAGCGTTAATTCAGTATACAAACTCGATGTTAACGGCGCAATCTGTGCAACAAGCATTACGGGTACTCTACAGACGGCTAGCCAACCAAGTATTACATCTGTAGGCACACTGGTTAGCCTTGTAGTGGGCGGACAAACATATTGCACTCTATCCACTGCCGCGCAGCCCAATATCACATCGCTAGGAACACTGAGTGGACTGACTATTGCAGGCAATCTATCTTATACCGGTGTTAACCGAACGCTGACCGGACTCAATTCAATTGATGCAGCATCGATTTCAGGCACGCTACAAACCGCGGCACAGCCTAATATCACATCGATTGGCTCGCTAGCATCGCTTACAGCCACTTCGATTACTGGTACGCTACAAACCGCTGCGCAGCCCAACATCACATCTGTAGGTACATTGAGTGGACTAACAATTGCTGGCAATCTCTCTTTTACCGGTGCGAGCCGAACGCTGACAGAACTTAATTCAATTGCTGCAGCACCGATTACTGGTACGCTACAAACCGCGGCACACATCGATTGGTACGCTAGCATCACTTACAGTTTCCGGAGGAATCACTGGTACTCTACAGACCGCGACCCAGCCTAACATCACATCGGTTGGAACGCTAGGTTCGTTGAGTATAAATTCAGTTTTTGGTAAAGGATTGACCATTCAGAATGATAGTACTACATCGACAGCCAGTCTCAATATCATTTCGTATTTTCAGATGGAACAAGGCGTGCGGGGTAGCGCTAATGCTACAACGCCGAAATGCTACTTCTGGAGATATGCTCTTAGTGATCGGTTATTGATGGACATAAACGGAAATATCAATATCGGAGGGAGTAGCGTTAATTCAGTATACAAACTCGATGTTAACGGCGCAATCTGTGCAACAAGCATTACGGGTACTCTACAGACGGCTAGCCAACCAAGTATTACATCTGTAGGCACACTGGTTAGCCTTGTAGTGGGCGGACAAACATATTGCACTCTATCCACTGCCGCGCAGCCCAATATCACATCGCTAGGAACACTGAGTGGACTGACTATTGCAGGCAATCTATTTTATACCGGTGTTAACCGAACGCTGACCGGACTCAATTCAATTGATGCAGCATCGATTTCAGGCACGCTACAAACCGCGGCACAGCCTAATATCACATCGATTGGCTCGCTAGCATCGCTTACAGCCACTTCGATTACTGGTACGCTACAAACCGCTGCGCAGCCCAACATCACATCTGTAGGTACATTGAGTGGACTAACAATTGCTGGCAATCTCTCTTTTACCGGTGCGAGCCGAACGCTGACAGAACTTAATTCAATTGCTGCAGCACCGATTACTGGTACGCTACAAACCGCGGCACAGCCTAACATCACATCGATTGTACGCTAGCATCACTTACAGTTTCCGGAGGAATCACTGGTACTCTACAGACCGCGACCCAGCCTAACATCACATCGGTTGGAACGCTAGGTTCGTTGAGTATAAATTCAGTTTTTGGTAAAGGATTGACCATTCAGAATGATAGTACTACATCGACAGCCAGTCTCAATATCATTTCGTATTTTCAGATGGAACAAGGCGTGCGGGGTAGCGCTAATGCTACAACGCCGAAATGCTACTTCTGGAGATATGCTCTTAGTGATCGGTTATTGATGGACATAAACGGAAATATCAATATCGGAGGGAGTAGCGTTAATTCAGTATACAAACTCGATGTTAACGGCGCAATCTGTGCAACAAGCATTACGGGTACTCTACAGACGGCTAGCCAACCAAGTATTACATCTGTAGGCACACTGGTTAGCCTTGTAGTGGGCGGACAAACATATTGCACTCTATCCACTGCCGCGCAGCCCAATATCACATCGCTAGGAACACTGAGTGGACTGACTATTGCAGGCAATCTATCTTATACAGGTGTTAACCGAACGCTGACCGGACTCAATTCAATTGATGCAGCATCGATTTCAGGCACGCTACAAACCGCGGCACAGCCTAATATCACATCGATTGGCTCGCTAGCATCGCTTACAGCCACTTCGATTACTGGTACGCTACAAACCGCTGCGCAGCCCAACATCACATCTGTAGGTACATTGAGTGGACTAACAATTGCTGGCAATCTCTCTTTTACCGGTGCGAGCCGAACGCTGACAGAACTTAATTCAATTGCTGCAGCACCGATTACTGGTACGCTACAAACCGCGGCACAGCCTAACATCACATCGATTGGTACGCTAGCATCACTTACAGTTTCCGGAGGAATCACTGGTACTCTACAGACCGCGACCCAGCCTAACATCACATCGGTTGGAACGCTAGGTTCGTTGAGTATAAATTCAGTTTTTGGTAAAGGATTGACCATTCAGAATGATAGTACTACATCGACAGCCAGTCTCAATATCATTTCGTATTTTCAGATGGAACAAGGCGTGCGGGGTAGCGCTAATGCTACAACGCCGAAATGCTACTTCTGGAGATATGCTCTTAGTGATCGGTTATTGATGGACATAAACGGAAATATCAATATCGGAGGGAGTAGCGTTAATTCAGTATACAAACTCGATGTTAACGGCGCAATCTGTGCAACAAGCATTACGGGTACTCTACAGACGGCTAGCCAACCAAGTATTACATCTGTAGGCACACTGGTTAGCCTTGTAGTGGGCGGACAAACATATTGCACTCTATCCACTGCCGCGCAGCCCAATATCACATCGCTAGGAACACTGAGTGGACTGACTATTTCAGGCAATCTATCTTATACCGGTGTTAACCGAACGCTGACCGGACTCAATTCAATTGATGCAGCATCGATTTCAGGCACGCTACAAACCGCGGCGCAGCCTAATATCACATCGATTGGTACGCTAGCATCGCTTACAGTCACTTCGATTACTGGTACGCTACAAACCGCTGCGCAGCCCAACATCACATCTGTAGGTACATTGAGTGGACTAACAATTGCTGGCAATCTCTCTTTTACCGGTGCGAGCCGAACGCTGACAGAACTTAATTCAATTGCTGCAGCACCGATTACTGGTACGCTACAAACCGCGGCACAGCCTAACATCACATCGATTGGTACGCTAGCATCACTTACAGTTTCCGGAGGAATCACTGGTACTCTACAGACCGCGACCCAGCCTAACATCACATCGGTTGGAACGCTAGGTTCGTTGAGTATAAATTCAGTTTTTGGTAAAGGATTGACCATTCAGAATGATAGTACTACATCGACAGCCAGTCTCAATATCATTTCGTATTTTCAGATGGAACAAGGCGTGCGGGGTAGCGCTAATGCTACAACGCCGAAATGCTACTTCTGGAGATATGCTCTTAGTGATCGGTTTTTGATGGACATAAACGGAAATATCAATATCGGAGGGAGTAGCTATACAAACTCGATGTTAACGGCGCAATCTGTGCAACAAGCATTACGGGTACTCTACAGACGGCTAGCCAACCAAGTATTACATCTGTAGGCACACTGGTTAGCCTTGTAGTGGGCGGACAAACATATTGCACTCTATCCACTGCCGCGCAGCCCAATATCACATCGCTAGGAACACTGAGTGGACTGACTATTGCAGGCAATCTATTTTATACCGGTGTTAACCGAACGCTGACCGGACTCAATTCAATTGATGCAGCATCGATTTCAGGCACGCTACAAACCGCGGCACAGCCTAATATCACATCGATTGGCTCGCTAGCATCGCTTACAGCCACTTCGATTACTGGTACGCTACAAACCGCTGCGCAGCCCAACATCACATCTGTAGGTACATTGAGTGGACTAACAATTGCTGGCAATCTCTCTTTTACCGGTGCGAGCCGAACGCTGACAGAACTTAATTCAATTGCTGCAGCACCGATTACTGGTACGCTACAAACCGCGGCACAGCCTAACATCACATCGATTGGTACGCTAGCATCACTTACAGTTTCCGGAGGAATCACTGGTACTCTACAGACCGCGACCCAGCCTAACATCACATCGGTTGGAACGCTAGGTTCGTTGAGTATAAATTCAGTTTTTGGTAAAGGATTGACCATTCAGAATGATAGTACTACATCGACAGCCAGTCTCAATATCATTTCGTATTTTCAGATGGAACAAGGCGTGCGGGGTAGCGCTAATGCTACAACGCCGAAATGCTACTTCTGGAGATATGCTCTTAGTGATCGGTTATTGATGGACATAAACGGAAATATCAATATCGGAGGGAGTAGCGTTAATTCAGTATACAAACTCGATGTTAACGGCGCAATCTGTGCAACAAGCATTACGGGTACTCTACAGACGGCTAGCCAACCAAGTATTACATCTGTAGGCACACGGGTTAGCCTTGTAGTGGGCGGACAAACATATTGCACTCTATCCACTGCCGCGCAGCCCAATATCACATCGCTAGGAACACTGAGTGGACTGACTATTTCAGGCAATCTATCTTATACCGGTGTTAACCGAACGCTGACCGGACTCAATTCAATTGATGCAGCATCGATTTCAGGCACGCTACAAACCGCGGCACAGCCTAATATCACATCGATTGGCTCGCTAGCATCGCTTACAGCCACTTCGATTACTGGTACGCTACAAACCGCTGCGCAGCCCAACATCACATCTGTAGGTACATTGAGTGGACTAACAATTGCTGGCAATCTCTCTTTTACCGAAAACTGAATTTATACTCAACGAACCTAGCGTTCCAACCGATGTGATGTTAGGCTGGGTCGCGGTCTGTAGAGTACCAGTGATTCCTCCGGAA
>NW_009258115.1:9560033-9562320 GCF_000149755.1 Phytophthora sojae
CAAACCGCTGCGCAGCCCAACATCACATCTGTAGGTACATTGAGTGGACTAACAATTGCTGGCAATCTCTCTTTTACCGGTGCGAGCCGAACGCTGACAGAACTTAATTCAATTGCTGCAGCACCGATTACTGGTACGCTACAAACCGCGGCACAGCCTAACATCACATCGATTGGTACGCTAGCATCACTTACAGTTTCCGGAGGAATCACTGGTACTCTACAGACCGCGACCCAGCCTAACATCACATCGGTTGGAACGCTAGGTTCGTTGAGTATAAATTCAGTTTTTGGTAAAGGATTGACCATTCAGAATGATAGTACTACATCGACAGCCAGTCTCAATATCATTTCGTATTTTCAGATGGAACAAGGCGTGCGGGGTAGCGCTAATGCTACAACGCCGAAATGCTACTTCTGGAGATATGCTCTTAGTGATCGGTTATTGATGGACATAAACGGAAATATCAATATCGGAGGGAGTAGCGTTAATTCAGTATACAAACTCGATGTTAACGGCGCAATCTGTGCAACAAGCATTACGGGTACTCTACAGACGGCTAGCCAACCAAGTATTACATCTGTAGGCACACTGGTTAGCCTTGTAGTGGGCGGACAAACATATTGCACTCTATCCACTGCCGCGCAGCCCAATATCACATCGCTAGGAACACTGAGTGGACTGACTATTGCAGGCAATCTATCTTATACAGGTGTTAACCGAACGCTGACCGGACTCAATTCAATTGATGCAGCATCGATTTCAGGCACGCTACAAACCGCGGCACAGCCTAATATCACATCGATTGGTACGCTAGCATCGCTTACAGCCACTTCGATTACTGGTACGCTACAAACCGCTGCGCAGCCCAACATCACATCTGTAGGTACATTGAGTGGACTAACAATTGCTGGCAATCTCTCTTTTACCGGTGCGAGCCGAACGCTGACAGAACTTAATTCAATTGCTGCAGCACCGATTACTGGTACGCTACAAACCGCGGCACAGCCTAACATCACATCGATTGGTACGCTAGCATCACTTACAGTTTCCGGAGGAATCACTGGTACTCTACAGACCGCGACCCAGCCTAACATCACATCGGTTGGAACGCTAGGTTCGTTGAGTATAAATTCAATTTTTGGTAAAGGATTGACCATTCAGAATGATAGTACTACATCGACAGCCAGTCTCAATATCATTTCGTATTTTCAGATGGAACAAGGCGTGCGGGGTAGCGCTAATGCTACAACGCCGAAATGCTACTTCTGGAGATATGCTCTTAGTGATCGGTTATTGATGGACATAAACGGAAATATCAATATCGGAGGGAGTAGCGTTAATTCAGTATACAAACTCGATGTTAACGGCGCAATCTGTGCAACAAGCATTACGGGTACTCTACAGACGGCTAGCCAACCAAGTATTACATCTGTAGGCACACTGGTTAGCCTTGTAGTGGGCGGACAAACATATTGCACTCTATCCACTGCCGCGCAGCCCAATATCACATCGCTAGGAACACTGAGTGGACTGACTATTGCAGGCAATCTATCTTATACCGGTGTTAACCGAACGCTGACCGGACTCAATTCAATTGATGCAGCATCGATTTCAGGCACGCTACAAACCGCGGCACAGCCTAATATCACATCGATTGGCTCGCTAGCATCGCTTACAGTTTCCGGAGGAATCACTGGTACTCTACAGACCGCGGCACAGCCTAACCTCACATCGATTCGTACGCTAGCATCGCTTACAGCCACATCCATTACAGATACGCTACAAACCGCGGCCCAGCCTAACATCACATCGGTTGGAACGCTAGGTTCGCTGATAATTGATAGCGTTTTCTCGAAAGGATTAGCCATTCAAAATTATTCTAATACATCGACAGCCAGTATCAATATCGTGAGCTATTATCAGATGGAACAAGGCGTACGGGGTAGCGCTAATGCTACAACGCCGAAATGCTACTTCTGGAGATATGCTCTTAGTGATCGGTTATTGATGGACATAAACGGAAATATCAATATCGGAGGGAGTAGCGTTAATTCAGTATACAAACTCGATGTTAACGGCGCAATCTGTGCAACAAGCATTACGGGTACTCTACAGACGCCTAGCCAACCAAGTATTACATCTGTAGGCACACTGGTTAGCCTTGTAGTGGGCGGACAAACATATTGCACTCTATCCACTGCCGCGCAGCCCAATATCATATCGCTAGGAACACTGAGTGGACTGACTATTGCAGGCAATCTATTTTATACCGGTGTTAACCGAA